>NC_141101.1:20804003-20909003 GCF_041138505.1 Cibotium barometz | reverse complement strand
TCCAACTCCCATCAGTGCCCTGCAATGTGCAAACCGCGCTACTGGCAAGTTCTTGGTGAAAAGATCCGCAGGGTTATCATCAGTATGGATCTTGACAAGTTCTAACAACTTGTCATCCAATACTTCACGAATAAAATGGTACTTAACATCAATGTGCTTGGTCTTCTGATGAAAGACCGGATTCTTTGCCAACATAATAGCACTCTGGCTATCACAATGCAAAGAAGGAATATCCCCTGAAAAACCCAAGTCTCCCACCAGACGTGAAAGCCATATGGCCTCCTTGCAAGCCTCAGTGGCTGCAATATACTCTGCCTCCGTGGTGGTAGACAATGCTGTGCATCTCTGCAACCTGGATATCCATGAAATAGCACCACCTGTGAAAGTAAACACGTAGCCCGTGGTGGACTTACGGTTGTGTGCATGCCCTGCATAATCTGAATCTGTGTATCCATGCAGTTCTGCATCTTGCTTGCCAAAGCATATGCACACATCTTGAGACCCTTTAAGGTATCTCAATATACCCTTAATCGCCTCCCAATGCCTCTTACCGGGGTTAGCCATATACCTACTGACCACTCCCACTGCAAAAGCAATATCTGGTCTAGTAGCAACCATAGCATACATCAGACTGCCACATGCAGAAGCATAAGGAACCTTGGCCATCTGAGCCCTTTCATCATCTGACTACTGAGGGCTGTCCTCTTGGCTGAGTTTCAAATATGGTGGCAAGGGTGTGCTCAAAGCCTTCCCCTTCTCCATATTGAACCTCTCCAGGACTTTGCCAATGTACTCTTTTTGTGAAAGATAGAGTAAACCCTTTGACCTGTTCCTCACAATCCGCATACCAAGAATGTGATTTGCATCACCAAGATCCTTCATGTCGAAGGTTTTGTGCAGTCCTGATTTCAATGCATTCATATCAATAGATGACTTCCCAGCAATAAGCATATCATCCACATAAAGAATGAGTATAAGAAGACTACCATCTCTTGCCTTCTTAGTGTAGAGACAATGATCATGATCAGACCGTCTGAATCCTTGTGCTTTCATGAAAGCATCAAACTTGTGATACCACTCTCTGGGTGCCTGCTTGAGCCCATAAAGACTCTTTTGCAATTTGCATACAAGTCTCTCTTTCCCCTTGACTTGATACCCCTCTGGTTGCTGCATATAAATATCCTCGTGAAGGTTGCCATGAAGGAAAGCCGTCTTCACGTCCATCTGGACAAGATCCATGTCCTGATAAGCAACCAAAGCTAAAACAGTCCTCAATGTAGTCATCTTGACTATCGGAGAAAAGATTTCATCAAAATCAACTCCCTTTTCCTGCTTGAACCCCTTTGCAACTAATCTTGCTTTGTACTTGGGCTTAGCATCCCTTGGAGTGATCTTCAACCTATAAACCCACTTGCATGGTAGGACTTTCTGTCCTACAGGCAACTGCACTAGATTCCATGTCTGATTCTTCTCAAGAGATTGCATCTCTGAAACCATGGCTTTCTGCCAATTCTTTGCGTCCTCCCTTTTCATGGCTTCTTTAAAGCACGAGGGTTCACCACAATATGTCACCATGATGTAATCATCAAGTGCATTCACTCCTGGAACAAACCTGTCAGGCATCCGGGACACCCTGGTGCTCCGCCTAACCAAAACATCTCGATTAGGTGGCTGATTTGCTTGCTGTTCCTGCATATTTTGGGGCTGTATAGCCTGCTCTGGAAGCACATCTTGTTGAATTTCAGGCTGCATTTGTGGCTCTTCCTGTGGAGGATAATATGGGGCTTTAAAAGCCGGATGTGGCTGCTGATTTTGACCATTTTGGACAGCATTTTGATTGGCATTTTGTGGCTGTCCTGGAGGTCCTTCCTCCTCAAAAATCCTCAAAAATGACTCTTCTCACTCCAATGGTATTGATAGGCTGTTTTTGCATCCTTTCTTCTCGAAAAATCACATCATTTCTCCTCACAATCTTGTGAGATTCAGGGTCCCACAACCTGTAACCCATCTCTCCATTGTCACCATACCCAAGAAAGATACACTTGCGTGACTTTGGGTCTAATTTGCTGCGTATTTCCCTTCTGACATGCATAAAGGCCTCGCAGCCAAACACCCTGAGATGTTTGTAAGAGGGTGGCTTTCCTGACCACACCTCCTCAGGCACCTTCAAATCCAAGGCCCTGTTGGGTGACCTATTGATGAGATGTACTGCTGTCTTAACAGCTTCTGCCCAAAAACCATGGGTCAATCCTGCTTGTGAGAGCATGCTAAGAGTCCTCTCCTGAATGGTCCTATTTGCCCTTTCAGCCACGCCATTTTGTGGAGGATTGTAGGGAGCGGGCAACTCCCTCTTTATCCCCTTCTCCTCACAAAATGTAGTAAATTCCCTTGAGAGGTATTCCCCTCCATTATCAGACCTGAGGCATTTAAGCTTCTTTCTTGTCTAATTCTCAACAAGTGCCAACCAAGTCTTGAAGACTTTGAACACATCACTCTTATGCTTAATGGGATAGACCCATATTTTCCTGGATGCATCATCAATAAAAGTGACAAAATAATTGGCACCGCCCAAAGAAAGGTTGGGCATTTCACACACATCTGTATGTACCAAAGTTAGGACTTCCTGCCTAACATTTCCAGCCTTTTTATGGGCTGATTGCTTATGTTTGCCATAAATACAATGATCACATGCTGAAAAATCAAAAAAATTAAGTCTCGGCAAGTAACCCAAAGAAGACAATACTTTCATTCCTTTCTGGCTCATATGGCCCAACCGGCTATGCCACAATGAAGTGTTTGGTTGCTCGGTCACATGGATTACATTAGCATCAACACCCTCAACATACAATGGATACAAGGTGCCTGATTTGCAGCCCTTGGCCACAACCATATTTCCTTTAAGCACCTTCCACATGGAATGACCAAATTGGGTGAGATACCCTGCATCATCGAGTTGCCCAGTGGATATCAAGCTCTTCTTGAGCTGTGGCACATGTCTCACATTGTGCAAGACAAATTCAGAACCATTTGGGAATTTTAGATGCACATCCCCAATGCCAACAATGTCACAGGCAGAATCATTCCCAAGTTTCACGCATCCTCTTTTTCCTGCATCATACGAAGCAAACCACTGCTCATGAGGAGTAACATGATAGGATGCACCTGAGTCCAATAGCCAATCGTGTGCATACCAGCCATCATTGGCCACAAGAAAAGAACTATCACCAGAGGAGGCAACAAGTATGACATCGTCATTATCTTCATCACTGCTAATCACTGCATTGAGCTCCTCAATTTTAGCCTTGCCCTTGGTGTCTTTAGCATCTCTTTTAGCATCTTTGTCCTCTTCTTTTCCTTCCTTATCCTTGCATTTGTTTTTCAGCTGAAAACAGTCCTTTTTGATATGCCCCTTTTTATGACAATAGTGGCATTCAAGGTCCTTACTAGGACGTGACTTACTGCGAGATTTCCCTTTATGACTTTCCCCTCTATTTTGCTGCCTACCTCTGCCCACAGCCAATGCACTTGCATTCTTATTTTCACTGCTATTCTTACGCCTTACCTCTTCCTGCAGAAGAGCGCTCTCCACATCTTGGCATGACAATCCTGTGAAGGCAGGGGCTAAATTGCTTATGGCTGTAGCAAAAGTATCCCAACTGTCAGGGAGGGTACTCAAGAGGAAAATGGCCTTCACCTCATCATCAAAATTCATTTTCTGATTTGTGAGTTGGCTGAATATAGAGTGAAACTCATTGAGGTGAAGTGAGAGGGCTGTTCCCTCTTTCATGCTTAGTTTCATGAGCCTCTTCAACCAAAACACTTTACTAGCTGCACTCTGACTCTCGAAAAGGGACTCAAGTTTTTGCCATATGCTGTAAGCAGTGGCTTCATTCTCTACATTGAAGTAGATCTTCTTAGAGATGGTCAAAAGAATGGTACTCTTGGCCTTCTCATCCATGGTTTCCCACTGAAAGTCACTCACCTCATCTGGCTTGACCCCTTTATACTTGATCGGCATATTTTGATCTTTCTGGACCAAAACATTGTATATTTGCTTCTTCCAATAGGAGAAATTTGCATTCCCCTCCAACTTCTCGATGTTCCAATAGTTGCCTTCGTTGCTTGAAGACATGATGATAAGCCCAAATAGAAGAAAATAAATACACCTAAGGCACAGAGAGCCTCAAAGTCACGTGCTGTGACTAAATGCAATGTTGTCCACTCTCCAAAACTGTCAAAAAACAGTTTTAAAAAAAACACTCTAAAAGTGCCCAAATCTCTTCCAAAATTGTGCCTGCACTTGTACAAAACTGTCACAAAGGTTTCCGAGCCTTGACAAGTGACCAAATGTCACTCTAGAATGAGAAATACAGTTCTGTAATTAGTTTCCAGCAAGCAATAAATGCTCCAAATGTCACTCTAGCGGAATGATCAAGTGACACAACAATCCCAGATTGTTTAGCAGGTGTTTGGGCAAACTCTCCCACCTCAAATAGGCATATGAACACTGTCACAAGGCATTAAAATACCTAAACTCAGAACTGAACTGAGTTTTCACACTCTCCAAGAGTGTACAAATGCGTTGTCCACAGCAAGGAGCATTTACCCAAATTTCTGCCCAATGTGACCAAATGTCATACAATTCAAACTGCCCAGTTGACCAAATTTTAAATGTACCTGCGAACCACGACTCCCCACGGGACTAGAATCAAAGAGGGAGTTGTAGAAACTGAAATACCTCGAAGATAACCAGTTTGACAGTAGCTTGCAAACTGTGACTTTTCCTGATTTTGCTTAGCTTGTAACTTTTGATGGAAAATCCGGATGAACTCCCTTCCAAAAGCAAAGTCGGAGCTAGTCCACTTATCTTTGACTTTCTAGTTTGGCTCTAGGATTGAATCCACACGTACAGAAAGATATTACGTCTACAAAATTGCTGTTTACAGGTTTTGGACAAATAAAAAAAACAGCAACTAAAAATCCCTGCAATAGCTGAATACCAACAACAGCTCCATCTTGTTGCAGCAGAGCAGATCATTTGCCTTTCTTGTTGTGCTATTCATGGGCTGTGCAATGGTGGAATCGACTGTGAACACAACTAGGTGCACCGAGTTGTTGCAAACGCTGCTGCCTTGCTTGCCTTACGTGCAGGATAGCACCAACGTCCCCACAAAATCCTGCTACTCCAGTCTCCTTATGATGTGCACCTCAATGATGAACAGTGACAGCAGCACGATCAACAACAAACAACTCAAAAACAAGGGCGGCATCTCCACGAACAGGCATCTGCTCAGGCGGCCTTCACAGCAGAAAACGACAGTTCCACAGCCCGCAGCAGCACCATGACCATGTCTAGAGCTAGGCAGCAGTATGAAGGAGAAGGGCGACCTCCATGAGCAACTGCAATAGCCTAAGCTCGAGCTTGAGCAACAAGGGAGGAGAAGGAGCAGGAGCAGCAGCGTGATCTTTTCTAGAAGCCGCAGCTCTGATACCAGTTGAAGGATCAAGAAGCGAGTGGAAGAGAGCATGAACTTTTAACACCAAAGTGGTGGGTGTGAATCAAGAAGTGAGGGCACACCACAACCCTCAAGAATATATTAGGATAGACACTTGGGTGGAACCGGTTTGGAGTGAACTGTGTTCACACTGTAACTGTAACATAAAGTGTACATGAGGCGGCACAGGGCCTTAACCCCAACACTACTTGTAGCTCAAGGCTACTATGAAGGTGCCAATCAAATTTGGGTGCCTCGATAGTAAAACATCTTCCTCAACGAGGCTTTCAAAGGCCAAGGAAAAGAAAAGTACTCCACACCACCGTCCGCAGCAAAAGCCTATGCGAGTTCCTCAAAGAACTCCACCAAGTCAGTAGGTGTGGGTACTAAAAAGATTATTGCAAGCACAAGGGTACTACCAAAGTAATACCAAAGCTTGGATTCCCAAGCGCATCACAAAGTCCCCTAAGCTTGCACAAAGAAAAAACCTCAGCACCAATCACATCCACCACCTATTTATAATGTTCATCAAAGATGGGTGCCTGTGCATGTGCTTCAACAACAAGGGTACTATGATGGTAATCCCATCATATGGTTGCCAAAATTAAACAACGTGAAGAAAGCCTCACCACCAACTTCAACCCCAACAACTTCATCTAAAGTTTGACAAGTGTGGAGGCCCAAGTAACACCAAGTAAGTCACTCAACCACTCTCGTGCATTCAGCACCTACACACAAGAGCTTGTGTGTTCAAGCAACCCCAATGGTAACCAACGAGCAGTCGTTTCTACTGCATCGACAACATGTGAGCCAAAAATTTAAGAATCAATTCCCACATCTGCAAACAGAGACTTATGAGCACATCAAAGATAAACTCACAGCAATGCTCTTGTCACCCCTTTAGATGTGAAAAACAAGTACACAGGAACCTGTTGCTTGCAAGTCATGCCCTAACCAAATTTAAAAAAACCCAACGAGGTTAAAACCTACAATCTCATGGAATTCCATCTCACGGAATTACACTTCACAGAATTCCATCTCATGGAATTAAACTTCACGGAATTCCATCTCACGGAATTACACTTCATGGAATTCCAACTCATGGAATTACATCTCACGGAATTACACTTCACGGAATTCCATCTCATGGCCAAAAAACTTGCAATCTCACTGGATTAGGCCATTTCACAGAATATCCCTTCACAGCAAAAAAACATGCAATCTCATGAGTTCAGGTCTTGCACGACTTAACAATCACCGGCTTAAGAACCTACAATTTCACGATTTAAGCACATCACAGATTAAGCCATCTCACGCATTAACACCTTCCCAACGATCTTCAATAGCCATTATATAAATGCTAATCTTATTGCTTACTATTCTTTTGGCTAAATTAATGTAGCAGCTACTCCATGAGTATATATCCATACTCATGCACTGGAGAACATTTGCACCAAAGCCTCACCATCAACAACTTTTCCAGGTACATCCCTGGGGATGGGGGGGCCATGGTGTGGGCAAAAGCCTGGTCAATGGTACAACCCATCGCCTAGACTTTCCCTTCAAATTACAAACCTCTCCAAATGATGCTACCATCTTCACAAATCAATGATCTTCAATCCTTAGTGAAGATATCTATATTAGCCTCGCAAGTCAACGTAATTCTTTCAATCCTCACCAACAAGTGGCTACTTCAACACAGAGCAGTTCAATAAGAGTCTATATGACTCAATTCTTGTACGTCATGTATATCTGTACTGTAATTCTTGTACTTTCATAAGAGCACTTAAATATACATAAAAATATAAAAAGCACATGGGTAGAAGAAAGCAGGAATAGGTCCTACTAAACAACATTTGACAAGAATCCTACCACACAAAGGGACATCATCAAAGGCTAATTTTTTCAAATGATGAATATCGCTTCAATGAATGAAATGAGGAAATGAGAATCACCATCTCTTTTTGATGATTAAGTCTACGTTCCTCCGGATCCTTCCCTCTCTTGTTTCCCATTATTAACATCTCTTAGTGTCTCCACTAACAAAAATCACATGTAACCTTACTGATGATTGCCAAAAACAAACTGAGCAAAAAAAAGGCTCACACAAATATTAAAATGTAATCATTCATAAAAAACCCAACCCCCCACCCCGTTAGGAATTCCCAATAAACCACTAACCTCTTCATTCACTAACTAGATTTTCTTATTCCTTCTGGAGGAACAAAGACCATTGAATGTCACTTAACATCAAAGCCATCGACAAAGTTTGTCCATTCTCCCCACACAAAGGTCTTCAACGTGATCATCTCAAGAGGACACGATCACTATCAAGGAGGGGATGTTAACCCAATTCTAGGGTTAACAAGATCTACCGCCATTATCTTACATCAAGGAGTCACGATGGATACACCAAAGGGTTACACATTCAAGATATGAAGCAATGGTGTCCAAAGCTACAACTTGGACGAGAGCCCATAATGGTGTGACAAAATATTTATGGCAATTCCCACTTCAAGAGCATGTGGTAGCAAGTTAGGATGAAGTCCTAAGTGATGTACTTCATGGATATATTATGAGAGTAGTCATTGTAGTAGCATTAGGCCTCTTATGAGCCTAAATTGCCCAGCCGGTCCCACAGTTTTAGTGAGTGTGAACACTTATGGCCATGTATATAAGTGAATATCTCTCATAATACAACATACTCTCCCATTGTGCAATTGAGTCTTACTCTTGCTAATCTCTCTCCCTAATGCATGCTAGTGGGTGTGTGTGAGTGAAGTGAGGTGAGAGGAGGAACAAGTACCCATAGTGCAATGCGGTAGTGTGACAATGCTCGTGGGGGAGGCATGGTGGAATTGCTTCTCAAGGAGTTGTGGAACTTCGAGACCTCAAGGGTTACGAGCTTAGCCATTGGAAAGATCCTCATGATAGTTGCAATTCACCGGGTAATCTCTTTTTGGATGTATTTTAAGGAGGGTTAGGGTGAGCCTTAACAGTATACTAAAAGAAGAAGGAAATGATGAGAAAATAAGTATACAAAACTACTTTGTGAAAAAGTAAGAATACAGGCTGTATATACCGTGGGTATACTGCAGCTCTTTACTGATAATATATACGAGTGAATCTAAGACCTTGAAGTTATGAGCAAAAATGCTATCCTAGATGATGAATTCGAATGCTGGTGGTTAATATGATTTTAGAATTTTGGTTGAAAATTGATGAATTGATTTGGATTCTGATTAAAGGATGATGATTTTTTGAATTCTGGTTGAAAGTAGATGAGTTGAATAAGTTATGATAATGATGAATGGAGATAATTCCAATGATAGATGATCAGGACTTCAATAGATCACTATGAGATTAGTGGATTGTGCTGACAGATTGTTCGTAGCTTGACCTTGGGCCCAGTAGACCCAAATTGTGGAATGACAAATCGAGAACCTGTATAACTGAAATTTTTAAGGGAATGTTCATATGATAATTGGAAATTACTGGTCTAATGGACCATTATTGTGGTAAGGATATGAATGGACTATTTTTTGATAATGAGTTTTGTATGTTTCTTCTTATAGAAGGGATCTTTATCCCAGGATTTTGTGAGGGTTGACCAAACTTTAAGGAACCCCAGAATCAGTTGGATCTACTCCTTTCGGATTTGAATTATAAATAAAGTGATCTTTTCACCTGAGTGTCTTGGTTAAGTTGGAAAAAGGGACTTAACAAAGAATTTTTGTATTGATAGGATCATGGATCGAGGTCGTGGTGGTAGAAATGTTAGCCCCCGACTCGATGAGAAAGAGCTCGACCCAGATGTTCGCAAAGCTCTTCATAGATCTCAGCCTAGACCTTTCAAAAGTGAAGGGGAGCACTTGGGAGAAAGAGTAGAGAAGTGGATCGAAGCTATGGAGGAGTACTTCGATGTCACAGGTTACAAAAAAAAAAGAGTAAGGTGGCTCTTGCTAGGCTGAAGATCGTAGAAACAGCTAGAGTAGCATGGAGGAACCATTGTGAGACAAACTACTTGGATTGGAACACCCAGACCTTGGATGATCTTAAAGCATACCTCAGAAAGAGAATATGTCCTCCAGGCTTCTTGGAGACAAAGATGAACAAGTTCTTGGAGCAAACCTAGGAAGCCAAACTATGGAGGAATATCACCAGGCATTCGCTCTCCTCCTCAAATACTCGCACCGTTGGATGAAGAACAGCTAATGGCCAGGTTCATTTGGGGAATGAATGAACCCTTGGATACCTTGGTGAAAAATGCTAAGCCAATTTCTATGGTTGAAGCAGTATGGATGGCGAAGGATTTCACCAAGGCCTTTGTTGTCAAGGTTCTACCAAACACCATCATCTTTCAAAAGATTCCTAACCTCAAAAAGTGACTCCCACCTTCCGTCTCCTAAGAGACAACAAGGTCCTAGTCAAAACTAGGATACGGGAAGTTACAAAATGGAAGGAAGGCCTTTTCCTCGGAACACAATTCCCTGAAACTCAACTTTAGAAGTTCCACCCTTGAACAAAGGAATTAAATGCTTTAACTGCCAAGGATACGGTCATCGTAGTATGGATTCCCCAACTCCTTTTGGATCAAGGTTTTCAGGACAAGAAAGTCAAGGACTAAGATTCCAGATTCTAGCTCCCTTCCTTCTAGAGTAATCAGGGTCCCTCCCGTCAAAATCAGGGAAACCCCCTCAACTTCGATGCAAAGTAATGCAAGAACTCAGTCTCAGAATTGGGAAAGTCAAAGAGAGAAGTTCCCAAACCAGTCATCTATGTCCAAGGCAGTAACACTACCGGAAGTAATAGAAGAAGAAAGAGATTATCCTCCAGGTGAGAAGACAAATAAATAGGAGAAAATCCAGTAAAATCCTCGATAAATAGTAAAGCCCCAAAACACTGAGATGCACAATCCTAACACTAATTACTTTGGAGAGTGGTGAGAACTCTGAGGATGGGTGTGGAAAAGAAAGAGGATTCCCACCAGTGATGGCGAGATCTATCAGATTTCCAAGGCTTGCTAGAAAGGTGAGAAACGCACAGCCTAGGACATCTAACATGTTGCAATCCCTCTACACCTATCAAGATGACATTGGGGGGATTTTCGCAAGGCAATCCTACCTTATGGGGGTGTATACAATATTTTTTAAAGAACAAATTCCCAATTGAGTCCTTGGACATGGAGCCTGAGGGAGAATTTGATATTGATGGGTATGATAATTCTAACTCTTGTGATGATCGAAGTATTTCTAAGGTACCCATCAAAAAACCTAGGCGGTATCAATACTACAAAGGAGAGGATACTAATGCAACCATTCCTATTTCCTACAAAGGAATTCAAGTGTCTGCCATCCTTGATGGTGGATATGGTGTTAGTATCACAAATAAATCTTGTTGGATGAGATGGGGTGAACCTCCTTTAAAACCTACAGGTGTATCAATCAAGATGGATGATGGCTCTATTGACAAGCCTCTTGTTAAGATTAGTCACATGACTACCTATGGTATGTGCTTTTCCCATACATTTATAATCATGTGTGCGCTTTTGCCGCACAGGTCGTAGCTGGGGACTTGCCGGACACCGTATGCGAGCCACGAATGGCTGCAAGCATACAACCAGGGAAGGAAGCTCAAACAGAATGCCAAAGGGTGTGTCACTCACCGCTCAACCGCTGCCTTGAAGGATTCCCGCGTCGCAGCCGTGAAGGAGGAGCCACCGCCGCCGCTCTACCGCCTCTCCGCCGCCGTGCCGCTACACAGTGCTCGATCGCTCTCTCACTCTCTCTCTCTCTCTCTCTCTCTCTCTCTCACACGCAGGAGAAGGAAACCAAAGAGATAAGGCAAGAGCACTCTTGTATTCACAACACATGAGAATGAGGATTTTAGGGTTACATTTGACTCATATAGGTGACTTGGCCGTTCACACTTGGGCGCCCATACATGGCCGGCCGACCCTAACCCTTATCCTACTGATATCCAAGGTGCGCCTTTCATCGGCGATCACCCAATCCCTTCATCCTTAACATATGGTGCCGACAAGCCCGGCCCATGACTCAGAATATTTAAATTAATGACGTAAAATATAGTACGTCACCATGTCCGCCATGGGTTAACATGCCCCCCTTCCTGATGTAGATTCCGTCCTCGGAAGCTATGGTATGGTAAGCTCGAGAGGGTGTTGTGGTAGACCGTCTGCAAAACAGGAAAGTAGAGTGAAGGTATGCTGGAATTCAAAAGATATAAAGTGTATAAATTCAAGCATGTTAGACCACAATGGATGTTGCTAGGAGAACTTAGTTTAAGGGTCACATGAGTGAGCTAGTGTAGCAAATTAACAAGAGTTTAAAATTATTGAAAGTAAATCAAGAGTAAGCAAGGTGTCAAAGGTTAATCAAGGTTTATAACTGGCCTAAGTCAAGGAAAATAACCAAGCTTAATAAATAAACAGATGACCACACGGTGTCTACTCTAAGAACAAGTTAATACCACGCATCTAGGGACACAAGAAACATCAGAGTTACAGGAGCCTTTTGCCTCTTTTTTTTTTTTAATGCACGTGACAATTTTTACACACAATGGCGACCTTCCTAAGGCAAAACTAACATCGATCCTGGTACCATGTTTAACACAAGGCATTATCCAGGAATCTATTAGCTCACTTTAAGCAAGGCTACCCCCTACCAACCAAGGCATCGGTCTGGAGTAGAATACTCCTCGCCTACCAAGTATCAATAAGGCGATAGGCCAACATTAAAGCACATTAAGACTTGTATTGCCATTTATTGAAGGCTTTTTTTTAAATCTATTTCTTTTGATCTTTTCTCCTGAACTATTATTTGTCTTGCATCCTTTCGACAAAGGGGTAATAGCTATGTCCTAGAGGTCAACACACACATGGCCAGGTGTCAAACATTAAGATGGTTTGACCCTAGACCTAAGACAATCGTATTCCAAGGTTAACTAAAGACATCATGCTGCCTAGGAATATTTCCAATAAAGTTAAGCTCATTAATGTTTTACACTAGCATGCAAGCAACTTCAAAAACTAAGTAGTACATTGACAATTTCCATGTGGTCATGCATTATAGTTTATGCAATTGATTGAACAGTAAAAACGAAAGAGAGTGGGTATGGAATAATTACACCTGTAATTGGAGATCTCCTTGATTTGACGAGACAGCTTGCAATTTGATGAGATATATTTTGATGAATGTTGCGGCAGTCTCTGGACTTGGAAGCGAACCCACCTCAAACTTTTTAACCTGTACAATCAACTAACAAGCACTATACCTCGAGAGGCACATCAGTGTGAAAATTTCAAGACTTGTTTAAGGAATCTGAACTAGAAAAAACTTGAAAACGCTAACCTACCTACCAGTCACCACACTACTACTGAGGATACGGTAAGAGGATGTGGTAGAGTCCTGGCTCTAGCCCTAAGGCTAAGCCTCTATCCGCATCATCCAAATAAATAAAGTCAACCTCAGTAGTGCCATGAGTTTCATCCGTCCATTCATCATTGTCAGATATTTCCTTTTCATTTTCCCATCCACATAAACTCATCAAAAATGTAACCATGCGAGGATAGTCATCTTGTGGAAAAGGAAAGCATTGGGCTATCGGGGATATGTCCTCTACGGAGTAGGGGTCAGTCATGGTCAATAGGCGAATTAGCCATTCTAATTCCTTAACATTTTCTTCTTTGGCTAGTACATCTATATGATCCCATTCAGTTTCAATTACAGGATAGCACATGTGGAATATCTGAGAAAGGTATAGATGATACCTCTCACCAAAGGTAGGAGTGGGTGAAGTGTATGATGATCGGGCATCTGCCATATCTGCAACACAGATATAGCATCAGTAGGTTTATGACAGGTCAATCTAGTTCTTGATTGTATACGGATATTTCGCTTGTTTTTGTGCTCTTGCTCTTTTTACTATTTTTTGTTTTTCTTTTCTTTGTTTTTTTTTAAAAAAATAAAATAAAATAAAATGTATGAAGCTATATATATACATCCCCTTGAATTTGGCAATTACATGGTCAGGGGAGAAGGTTAAGGAGGAAGCATTAGAATGTCGAGCGTGAGTACATGCTCCCCCTTTCCTTGGGTAGATCATATTATTTGCAATGATGTTGCAGTCTCTTGGAACCAATTTGTCCAGCGGGTCATAGGTTGTGATGTGGGCAGATAGCTTTTTATGACCCTTGTGGCCACATCCAATTGCAGAGATGGTAGTGTACGCTCCCATTGACGAATGGAGGAAATGGTTTCTGATGATACTATTACAAGGGGAGACGTAGACTCATCTGTTTTTTGTTGGGTGTTGGCAAGAGTAGGTGTAGAGCATGTAGAAACTTCTATATCAGCGTGTGCCTGGCATGAGGAGCTAGAAGCTTCATGTGGCTCCCCCCTTCCTGAGCTAGGTGGTAATGATCGATATCATTTGGGAATCCAAACTAGCTCTGGAAGAAGTGGTGTGGAGCACTCTGTTACCTTTCCCTTACCACGATCTTGAATTATCGTTGGGGTGGCAACAATTGGTTTGCAAGGTTTTACAGGTGATGTAGAGGGATTCCAGCTTATGTTTAGGGACCCAAATCTGGTCATTCCCCTCGTAGTACCCTTGGGCTACTAATAATTTTTTAGGGATCCATCGCGATGTTACATTGCCCTTTTTCGGGTGGGTAGCTGCTTTCCTTTTACGAGGCTTCTTGGTGGCTGAAGGAGATTGAGCAGGGGAAGTAGCTGTTAGCGAAGCTTTGGGGACCCATTTGTATGTACTCTTTGGCATAGTAAGCAAAGCTTTAGGGACCACCTTGCCTGTTTCCACTCTTGGCGTTGAAGCGTTAGAGGGGTGGCCAACAATCGAAGATGGTTTTGCCACTGGGCTTTGTGATTTTTCATTATCTAATATTTGAGTGGATGACTTAGGTGCGGGATTTTGAGCGGTCAGACCTAGTGTTGGTTCTTGCGTTGTGACTTGTCTGGTTGCCCAATCGATATTGCACTTGGTGGCCATCATCCATTTGCGCCCTAAGATTACAGTCCCTTCCATGGTACCAGCAGGCATAACCAAAAAGCTTTGAATTATGGTTCCCTTGTCATAGGCAACCGGAGTGTGCAGAATTCCTGAGACAGGGGTTTTCTTCTTGTTGATTCCTTGAACTTGGATAGAACTCCTGGTTAAAGGTGGTTTTCCCAGTTGACACCACACGCCATATGATAGCAAATTATGTTGAGCTCCTGTATCCAATAATGCATTATACAGCACCTCCCCGTAAGGACTCTGTAACTCAATTGGGTATCTTAGAGGTGGGTCAGATTCCAATGCATCCTCCTCTGCTTCCTCGAAAAATACTTGCGTAATTCCCAAGTTGGCTTCTTGTTGTCTCCTAGCACGCTGTTGACGTTCTTTGGCTTCAACTCTCGCTTGTATCTTTTTAAGCTCAGCTTGTTCTTTAGCTGCCTTCTTTTGATGGATTGCATGTAACTCCTCCTGGCTTAGGGGGTCATAGTATCGTTTGAATTTACTCCCATTAAGGAATCCAATGGTTTCAACTCCGTCGAGAGTCTCCACTCTGATGGTACCTTGCGGGGTGATTTCACATACTCTATATGGTCCCTTACCAGCATATTTGAGCTTCTTCTTTTCATTTCGCACTCCATACATCAGGACTTTATCCCCCACCTTGATGTCCTTGTCCTTTAGATGGCGATCAAACCATTTTTTCCTTCTATCCTTCTCCACAAGGGCATTGTATACAGCCAATTGTCTTTCTTCGTTTAGCCGCTCAAGGATATACAGACGCTCTGCTAAAGGATTACCATCCCATCCCTCTTGAGTAGCAACACGAAGACTAGGAATGACAAATTCCCACGGCATGACTGCTTCTTGGCCATATACCATTTTGAATGGTGTGCAATTAATAGCCACTTTGTACGCAGTACGATAGGCCCATAAAGCTGTCTCGTAAGCTTTAGATCCCAATCCGTGCGATGAGCTTCAACTGTCTTTGTCAAAATAGAGATTAAAGTCTTGTTGGTACTCTCGGCTTGGCCATTCGCTTGCGGATAATAAGGAGTAGATTTATGATGAGATATCATGAAATTTGTTGTGAGCTCCTTAATCACTTCATTTATAAAATGCGTACCATTGTCGCTCACAAGTTCAAAAGGACAACCGAATCGTGTGATTATATTTTCAAAGAGGAACTTGGCTGTTGTCCTCGCATCTGCCTTACGTGTTGCTTTCGCTTCAGCCCATTTGGTCATATAGTCAGTGGCCACAATAATATAGCGAGATTGTGTGTTTCGGGCCGCTGGACTAATTGGACCTACAAAGTCTAAACCCCACTTTTCAAATGGTTGGTTTACTTTGATCGGATGTAGGGGCATCTGATCTTTCCTCTGGGGTTTCTTGTATCGTTGGCATTCATCGCAACCCTTCACAAAGAGTGATGCATCTTGGAACATAGTGGGCCACCAATACCCTGATTGTAAGATCTTTCGCACAGTTAAGTCTCCTGAGAAGTGACCACCGGCTACGCCCATATGTGCCTCTTGTAAAATGTATAGATACTCATCCTCTCGAGCACAACGCCTAAGAACGTCATCCTTTCCTCTTTTATAAAGAGTCCCGGCTATCAGGCAATAAGGTTCGCATCCTTTGATTAGCTTTCGAGCTAGATCTTTACGAAGCTCCTTGGGTGGAAAGCATTAACCAAAAAGTTAACAATCTTCTCACTCCATTCAGGCATTGTCTCCACCATGAACAGGGAAGTGTCAGGTAAGTCATCATCAACCCCCGTAGGAGCCTCACCATTAGGTATGCGAGACAAATGATCAGCCATAACATGTTTTTTGCCAGGTCTCACAACAACAGTGAAATCAAACTCAAGAAGAATCAATAGCCATCGTGTGATTCTTCCTGTGGAGCATGGTTTGTTTACCAGATACAACAATGCTTGATGATCCACATAGAAAACAAACTTGGTGGCAAGGAGGTAATAACGAAATTTCCTTACTGCATATATCATTGCCAACCCTTCTCGCTCCGTAGTGGTGTAGTTCATCTCAGCATCGTTCAACTGGCGACTGGCAAAGCTAATGGGGTAGTCTAGCTTGTGTTCTCCAGGTTGAGTCAACACACACCCAATAGCAAAGTTTGATGCATCAATATGCACATGGAAGAGTAAATCCCAGTTAGGCATTCTCAAGATTGGAGCACTCGCCAAGGCCTTGTTTAATAGCTCATAGGCACGGTCACATTCTTCGGTCCAAATAAACTCGATGAGAAGCTTATACAATGGTCGAGCTATCTCGGCGAAGAAGAGAATAAACCTTCGATAATAACCAACGTGGCCCATAAAGCGTTGGACTCCCTTGTAGTTGGTGGGTGGGGGTAATTCCAGAATGACCTTGATTTTACTCTCGTCAGTGGAAATCCCATTTTTGGACACTATATGTCCTAAGATAACTCCGTGTTTAACCCAAAATTGGCATTTGAAAGGATTCAAGGAGATGCGATATAATCTACACCTTTCAAATATCTTTCGTAAACACATCAAGTGCTCATCCCAAGAGGAATGAACACAAAGATCGTCTAAGAAAGCTTCACAGAAGTCCCTTAGATATTCCTTAAAGGCCGTGTTTATCAATCGTTGGAATGTTGCAGGTGCATTGGTCAAGCCAAAAGCCATGACGCGAAAGGCAAACACTCCAAACTCCGTGATAAATGCTGTTTTAGCTTGGTCCTCGTCTGCAATTGTGATCTGATTGTAACCCGAGTACCCATCTAAAAAGCTATATGCCTCCTTGCCTGCCACTCTTTCAAGCACATGTTCAGAATATGGCAAGGGGTAATGATCCCTTCTGGTGGCTGCATTAACCTTTTTGAGATCAACGCACACTCTGAGTTTCCCATTCTTCTTTGGTACGATGACTATCGGAGACACCCATTCTGAGTGCTCAATAGGGTATATGAATCCACATTTTACAAGCTTTTCAATTTCCTCTTGTACAATCTTTGCGTACTTAGGATTCATTGGGTAGGGACGTTGCTGGACTGGTTTAGCAGTGCTAATCATTGGAATCGTGTGTTGCACCACCGAGGGTGGAACACCCTTCATATCATGATATGTCCAAGCAAATATGTCCTTGAATTCTTTAAGAAGCTTCGTAAGTGCAGCTTCTTCCGCCTTGGTGAGGTCTTGAGCAATATAAACTGGTTTAGACTCCTCACCCCGATCTGCTAAGTCTATCTCCTTAACTACCGCAGGGCCATCGTAGACACCGCTACTCCCATTGGTAGGCGTTCGTTGGGCTCTTGTGTAGACCACTTTACGTTCCCCTGTGGTAAATAATTTGAAATGCTCGGGTGCGGGGTGTAAGTCTACTGGTTCTTGTTGTGCCAGGTTTTTTTCTTTCAATTCCGCTTCCTTTTGTTGCTGAGCCAACTCTTGGTTTTGCCGCCTTCTCGCAGTACGACTTAGTTTTGGCTTCTCTTCGATTTCTAATTGGGCGACGTCATGAGGTTGCGGAATACACCACATGACACTTTGGAGGTATTGTCCCCAATTATCCGCTATCTTCCGATGAGCGTCAATGGCTCCTACATAACTAAGCCATTCTGCAGTGGATCTTTCCTTGTTTATTGCAGTTCGTACATTAGCTCGATAGCGTTGGCGCTTATGTCTCGTTTTCTTCTTACCAAGTTTTTGATTTTTGTTTCTATCAAATTCGGATTCACTTGGTCGATCTTCACTTTCGGATGAACTGCAGGAGGTCACTGTCCTAGGCCTTGAGCACCTTGCTTCCACATTTGGGTGAATATTTGATTCGTTTTCCCCATGAGGCTTAGGGTCAGTTTCTTCTTGAGATTCATACTCAGAGTTGCATTGGTCAGAGTCTTCGCTACTTTCAGTGTCGGTGGAGTTTGCCACGTTCTCGCGATCAGGAGTCAAGTGCATAACACCTATCATGTTTATTGGCACTAACGGTGGCATATCTTGCCCCTCAGGTGTTACCCAACTTGTGCCTCTATTTCCCCATGTGTCTATGGTTGCCGCTAGGTGTACCCAATCCACGTTATCCGACTCAGTCATACCCGGTAGGACATCCATATAAGGAGAATCTTTCCCATCATCAGTCTCTTTTTTGCATGTATAGCAATACCTTAATGGGGCGGAGTGAATAGTGGTATCTGATCGATTATCAATGATAACCTTGCTTCCTAAAGGATGTGCACGACCATTCTCAAGATCAACTCGAATGACAGAGTCCTGGAATTGTAGGTAGACATGGTTTTTCGACCAGTCATGCACCATTTGTGCTTCCCTCATGAAAGGACGTCTTAAGATCATTTGATATGACATAGGATGCTTGGAGAAATCCATTACAATGAAGGTATGTTTTACCTTGTATCCCAGGACCTTGATCTTAAGGAAACTTAACATTCCAATAGGTTTAGCTATGGTTCCGTTTGCCATCTTAACCACTATGTTTGTGACTTCGAGGTGAGGCCTTCCCATAGATTCCCAACAGTTTTTAGTCACAATGCTCACTCCAGCACCACCATCAAGGATTCCCTTTAGAGTTAATCCCTTGGTAGTAATGGGGAGGGTGGCATTAGATTCGTCACCTTCAAAGTACTGTCCCAACTTGTTCACAGGTATTTCCACGACCGAATCTTCATCAAAGTTGGGTTGTAGATCCCAATGCTCCCCTTCATCTTGAAGCGTGTCGGGTCTATCCATATTTGCAAATTGTGGTAACCCCGCCTTTAGTTCTCCATTGAGAAATGCCCGAAGAGCTAAGAATAGCTCAGGATCTCCGTATAATTTGGATATGATCGTGGTTCTGATTTCGGAGGACATGAAATCCATTAGCTTGGACACGTTCAATGGTACTTTTCGAGATATCGCCCCTTGACTAGGGACTGGTGAAGATGGAATCACTTCCTCTTCAATGGGGTCAGGTATTCCCTCACTAAACATTCTTTCCAGCAAAAAGGGTGTTTGCCCACTTCCTGATGTCCTATCCTCACTTTCTTCCCGAATGATACTAGGTATAGCTAACGGTTTATGGTTCCTGTGAGGCTGAACTTGCGTAGGAAACACTGTGTCTGAAATTTTGATTTTTCTCGGGTTTGACTCCAGTTCTCTTTGTGTTTCTTCCACCAAATCCCTTAAGTGTTGCACTTGTTCAATCTCCTCAACTGGGTTTGGGTAAGTTCCAATCTTTTTCTTGAGGGTTTTTGGCCCACGTGGCTTGTCTTGGGGAGTCTCAGTCAGTTTGGGTGGTCGAGAGGGCATTAACTGACTTGGTTGTGGGGCCGAGGAAGTTTCCTTCTGTTTCCCCTTATTTATGTACTCACTTGATTCTCCTTCGTTGAGCTCCTGAGTGGGTTCCTCCCTTAAGGTAGTGGCTTTGGTCCCCATGGTTTCTATTGAATCATAATCGTCTTCAGGATCATTCATATACACGGGGTCGTCTCTTGTCCCTATGTTAGTCTTTGAACTGGGCTTGGAGCTCGTGGCATTAAGCGATCTCTTTCGCCGTGTTTTCTTTTTCTTTGCCTGAGCGATTGATGCAGTATCCCTCTCTTCAAGAATGTAGTTTTGATTTTGAAGCATTGACCGTGTAACTACATTCGCAGGTACAACTGGTGTGGTTCCTCGTGCTTGGTTGGTGACCTCAACCAAATTCAATGGCGTAATCTTGGGTGCATTAGGATTATGTGGACATTGAGCGATCAAATGATCTATGCCACAACGATTACATGTAAGTACCGGCATTCCCGATGTGCTCCCTTGATTTGGTTGCATTTGAGTGGCGATCTTCTGTAGCCTATTAGGGCACTCCGCTACACGATGCGGTCCACCACACTCGTAGCATTGAAGAGGTGGTCTCCTTGCCATGGTATTAAGGTTTTGCCCCCTTGTGGCGAGAGCAGCCGCTTGATATACAGGCTTAACTTGCCCGAAATGATCCTCCATGTAGTATTGGGGAATCATTTCAAACGTATCAATCCCGTATGGAACAGTGGGGTCTATCTCCTCTTCATAATCCCCACATGCACTATGTGACTCACAACCCATCTGGTTTACAGGGGTAATCCTTGGATGTGGAGGTTGTGGTCCTAGCACTGGCGGTGGTAACGGCATAGACTGGACTACATTCGGATTCCTTGGAACTATGTGCTGTGACGGTTGCTCGATAGGTTGTGCAGGCATTTGCGCGGGTACTTGAGGTGTGTTTGACCAAGCTAGTGGTGCCTGGTTTGCCAACATTCGCTTAAGTGTTAGGCAATCTTTAGATTGATGGCCATACTTACCACATGCATTGCAATTCCCATTGAATTTGACTCTAAATGTGGGACATTCACTCGTGCTATGTGGTCCTAAGCACACCGAACACCATTGTTGCTCTCTCCTTGGGTACATATGGCTATTCTGAGGAGCTCGATTATCCCTAAAGTATTCTTGGAGAGCCTTAGTAAGGTCGGTCACAGACATTTCAGATATCTTGGGCTCCTTGGCAATTGGTTTTACTGTAATTGGCTCGTGCCCAAATACTTGCGAACTAACGGATTTTGTTTCTGAAGACACCTTTTTACCTGCAATCATCAAGTTGTCTTCTAACTGGATTGCATTGGCAGTGACTGCTTCCCACGTTGTAAGACCTCTAATGACTAGGCCATTGTAAATGTCCTCGTGGCGCAATCCTTGGATGAATCTATCGAGGAGTTGGTTGTTATTGAAGCGTTCATCGGGAGTGCAGCGAGAATTTAGATGCTTCAATCGACTTATAAAGTCTCTCACTGACTCCCCTTCCTCGCGTTCAGCTTTTTGGAGTTGAGATGCTACTCCCCAAAGCACACCCTCACGTATGTATTCTTTCAAGAACAATCTCTTGAGAGTGGGGTAGTGAGTGCGCTCTTCAACCCTTAAGGTTTGATACCAATCTCCAGCCTTCCCACTCAAGGTTAAGCCTAGGGCTTTACACTTATGCAGCTCATTGTGCTCTTCCAAGGAATCACACACGTGTTCAAAGACTTCAATGTGCTTCCTAACGTCCTCGTTACCACTGAAGTTTTGAGTGAGCTTAGCCACTTGTACTGCCTTGCTTCTAGGTTCTCTCTCAGGCATGCCCCGCATGTTTTCCGCAATGGATCGTCCGATCGTCTGAGCAAACGCTGCGAGATCACCTAGGTGAGCAGGCATAGCTGGTGGAGGCACTTCTGGGATAGCCTGGCTGATAGGAGTTGGCATTGGTCTGAGTAGGTTGGCAAATGACGTAGGATATAATATGTGGCTAGGCCTAGCTCCCCTTGGATAATGGTTATGATAAGGCGGTCGTGGAGCATACGCCATTGGCATACTAAGAGGCGTAGGAGCTACCTGAGCATGAGTAGCGATAGGTACATAGGGTCGATAGGCATGGGCACGCACTGTTGTAGGTACTGTTCCACTAGGTAGTGGTGTTGTACTAACTACAGTGGTAACAGGTGCGCTTTCTGTCATGCTCATCATTGGGGTAGGCATTGTGGATTCCTTAATGGAAAGTTGAGCCAAGGTTGGAAAACTAAAGTTACTGCTCGTGGGCTCAACCTGCATTGAGACTCCAGGCGAAACAACATACGAAGGGTCTATGGGACTCACCGAGGGAGTCTCCAATTGTGATAGGGTTGGTTGTTTGGCCTTGCCCGTATCCAAAAACCTCATAGGGCCAGTGGAAACTAGGTCCACTCCCCTATTTTGCCTCTCAATTTGGATAATTCTATGAATCACCTCACATATCATGTGTTGTTGCTCCTCTAGATTAGTGGCGCTAGATGTAGATCGTAGGACTTCTAACCAACCTACATGGTATGTGTAACCCGTGTATAGGTCCGTTAGAGTCTCTGTGTGTAGATCATATTCCCAATTTTCATTGAGAAATATCCCATCTAGACTTGGTGTGCCAAACGGTTCTCTTGAAGTGGACGCAATGTCACTTCTTATGGATTGGCTTCTAGGGACCTCTACTTTAGGAAGAGCATCGGAATGTGGTAGCTCAGTAGGGCCCTCATTAAACGAAGTGGGTAGAATATCCACATGGACACTCTTTGGGAGGGTAGGGTCTACATAGGATGTGAATGGCGAATCTACTACCCCTCCTTCCTCATTTACTTCGCTTGTCGCATGTTTAGAGCGTGTAGCTCTACTAAAGGTCTCTATTAGACGACTAAACATGCTAGATCCGGGTTGTGGGGCCCACACTGGCATGTTTTGGCTTGTCTCCTCAGGGTTCTTGGTAGGGTGCCCTTCCACGGCTTCCGAGTCAGAGGATGAGTCACTATCCACTATTCGTGGATCTTGGGTTGCACTCCCTTGGGTTCCAGCCGAAGGCCAAGATGCCAACGTGGAGGGATGGTGTGAGCCTGCGTAGACTGAAATGCTTTCTAGTGGTTCAGGCTCTAGCACCCGACCAGAACGTAGATGCATGTGACGTGGGTACCCTACGTGCGTTGGTAACTACCCTTGAAGCCCACACAAGTGGTTTCTTGGGTATTTTGCACCTCGTTTTTACTTGTTTTTAGATTGTTTTTAACTCATTTTTGACCCCCTTACTTACGGTCGAACTTGGACTAGGGCGTGTGATAGCTCGAAACGAGCGTATCGTTTAAAGGGTCCTAGTGTGCTTTACAGCACCGTGTTCGCCTATCTAGAGCTCCTATAGTCCTCAAAATAGTCCGTTTCCTTTGGGGGGAAGGGGCAAAAGCCTATTTGCTTGTGGAGGAAAGGGTGAGGGCTTTATCCCACATGCTCACTTTACTCCTTGGGGAGTGGGCTACATATAGGGCACGACTTCCCATAAGCTCTCACTTGAGAGAAAGCTATGGAGGCTCACTATCAAAAGACCGAGACCGAGACCGGGGCCGTGGGCCGATTGGGGTTCTTTCTTTTCAAATTTTTTTCTCTGATTAGAAAATCTTTCCTCTCCACACGTTTGGTTCTTTCTTTCAAAATAAAATTTAATTTTTTATTTTTTGTTTTTTATTTTTTAGAATTTTTATTTTCTGTTTTTTTTTTGATAAGTTTTCTAGGGTTTCTAGCCTTGGCCGCAGCGCAGTTCGTGCACACAGCACAAATCTGGGGATTCAGAAATCCCCTCACACGCAGAAAACCAGATAACCGATCGTGCGCCCACACGCGGAGCGGAAAAATAACAAAAGAAACAGAAATGCAGAAGACAAATTGCAGAAACAGAGAATGCAAAACACAGAAACACCTCAACAACAAACACACAGTCGCTTTCCTGCAGTGTAGATTAAACTTCACACAGCAGCCGAGCTGCAAATCTTGGTGCAGGGCAACTCCCCGGCAGCGGCACCAAAAATGTGCGCTTTTGCCGTACAGGTCGTAGCTGGGGACTTGCCGGACACCGTATGCGAGCCACGAATGGCTGCAAGCATACAACCAGGGAAGGAAGCTCAAACAGAATGCCAAAGGGTGTGTCACTCACCGCTCAACCGCTGCCTTGAAGGATTCCCGCGTCGCAGCCGTGAAGGAGGAGCCGCCGTCGTCGCTCTACCGCCTCTCCGCCGCCGTGCCGCTACACAGTGCTCGATCGCTCTCTCACTCTCTCTCTCTCTCTCTCTCTCTCACACGCAGGAGAAGGAAGCCAAAGAGATAAGGCAAGAGCACTCTTGTATTCACAACACATGAGAATGAGGATTTTAGGGTTACATTTGACTCATATAGGTGACTTGGCCGTTCACACTTGGGCGCCCATACATGGCCGGCCGACCCTAACCCTTATCCTACTGATATCCAAGGTGCGCCTTTCATCGGCGATCACCCAATCCCTTCATCCTTAACATATGGTGCCGACAAGCCCGGCCCATGACTCAGAATATTTAAATTAATGACGTAAAATATAGTACGTCGCCATGTCCGCCATGGGTTAACATCATGGATTTCCAACATCCTACCAATTACACTATAATATTGGGAAGGCCATTTACGAGGCATTTATGAGTGATACATGACTAGGGTACGAACCATATTTACCTCCGAAAGAATGAACAAATCATTAGGGTAAATTTGGTGAATTATAAAGCCCATCCACTGAGTCAAACTCCTTTGGAGCTGGATTTAGATGCTACATCTCATATTGAAAAGTCTACAAAAAGAAGCATATGTATGGTGTGCAAGCATAGGCTGCAAAACTAGAAAGCAGAATCTTTGTTGCAGAAAAGAAAAAGCTCATCTATGAAGGAATAGACTTTGGTCTAGGGAAAGTTGAAGCAAGAGTTTTGGAACAACAGAAAGAGATTGCTTTTATTCTGGACCCCACCTACCGTGAGAATTGGATGCAATTGTTGGCTACGATAGACGTAGTTCCTAACAAGATGGGAACAAAAAATCATGAATGCCAATAATGAGGAGATATCTCTTTACATGATGACTGCTTCTTTGCAAGATGGTGATCCTACTACTTTTTTTACCCTAATGGGACAAGTTCATATGAGAAAATTTCTAAGTGTATTCGTAAAGCCAAGAAAAAGCTTAGAAAAGTATGGAAAAGGCTAGTCACTATCAACCCTACACCCCATCTAGAGCTAGAAAATGAAAAACATTTGTTTCAATATGATGGGGCCATGGTATCCTTTGATGAATTGACTGAAACCTTCGGTGATGACATGAACCAAGTCGTTCCATTTCATAAAATGAAGGCAACACCTCTTAATCAAATAGCTAGTTCTGACTCTTAAGACTAAACTTCGCAAATATTGTCCAGGTCTGCTAGAAAGAGAAGGAATAAACTTCTCAAGGAAGCTAAAATAGAAATGAAATGAAAGGCCCAAAAAGAAGAACAGTTGGAAGAAAATGCTTCCAAGATTCTTTATTATTTCACGAATTATAATTTGGATGAATGCTTCGTGTAATGTGAGGAAGCTCAATGAATAAAAGGTGAGGGATCTGAACCATCATTTGAAGGCCCTACCGAGGTTAAGAAAGTGGACATCGCGGACCTTGGTGAAGATCCCAAACCAGTCTACATCGCCACATGGACTTGAATGAACAAGAAGAGAAGGATCTCATTGATCTTCTCAAGGAATTCAAAGGATAAAATTCCACTTTTAGCATAAAAACTATTTATGCATAAAATTCATTTTCTAATGATAAAAATTCTGCCATAGTTTCCTCGCATTTTCTATGAAATAATAATACTCAAAGTTCCTCTTTTAGACTAAAAATTATTTATGCATAAACCTTCATTTTCTACTGATAAAATTTTGCCATAACTTCCCCGCATTTTCTATGAATTGAAAATGGTTAAAATTTCACTTTTAATATAAAGATTAGTTTATGCATAAACCTAAGCTTAAACATAAACATTAATTCATCATAAATCAAGAAAAGCATGGTTTTAAGAGAAAAACCACAAAATAAAATGCTTCCCAAGCATGAGGGAGGTTGGGAAGAAGATTAACAATAAAAAGAGAGCATAAACTTCATTGTTTAGGCTTACCCTTGGTTTGCTTGATTCTTTACCTTGCAAAAGTTAAGTAGCCCCCAAGAAAAGGCTTGGCCACCAAGGGAAAATGGTAATCTTCAAGAGAAGAAGAGGTTTAGTGAAGCACCAAAGCTTCCCAATGGAGGGCCAATGAAGAGGGATAAAAGAAATACACTAAATGAAAAATTACACTAGCATAGAATTACTCTAAGATGAAAATACAAAGGATTGACGGTCTATTTATAGGTGAGGGAGGCCACCAACCAAGTCCAACTAGAATCTAGAGGCTTCCAGCTTCAGTTTGATCCAATTTAGACAAGTTTTGGACCAATTAGGCCCACTTTTCTGATCTAGTTTGAAAGAGGTAACATGAAATATCTCATTTTTTTAATTAAAAAAATTGGAGTAATCATGAGGATTCTAGGTGCCTCCTTCATGAGCTCTTGAGGGTCAAAATTTCAAATTTTTACTAATAAATCCTCATTTTTTTAACTATAAGGACCTGTACTAATCAACTCTTCATCTTATGTGAGAATTTACTCCTTTTTGGGGGATTTTCTTTTATTCTTGCATTTTTCTCATTCCAACACTTGGATTAACCCCATTGGCCCTACAGAACACTCTTTGGACCTTAATCCATAATTTTTTGAAAATGTGGACCCTTAGGCTAAGGTGTACAGTGCACATTTCAATTAATTTTTGATGCATATTAGAAAACTCTTTTTAAACTTCTGTTTTAGGGGAATTCATCTTAAATAAAATGGATAACTTTATATCCAAATATATCTCAAAATTTTATTACCTCTCTCTAGGCCAAAAACAAAGGAAAACAATGTTTTCTTGCATTTTGAAATAGGGGATGATTACAAAGATTGAAGGGGAGGTTCTTACACCTTTACATCTCAAGAGCTGGAGGGAGAGATCTTACATCCTACCCCACTTAAAAAACACGAGATGTCCTTAAGGGCCAAACAGCCAGTTCTCACTTGCACTATATAAGAAGTTCCCCATTATTCACTCATTCATCCATTTCCCTTGCACATAGTACATCACTCAGGCCATTTCCATTGTAAAGCTTTACTGTTGTTATAAAAGGTGATCTTGTCCAACTCTCTCCATTTCCCTTGCACATAGTACATCACTCAGGCCATTTCCATTGTAAAGCTTTACTGTTGTTATAAAAGGTGATCTTGTCCAACTCTCTCAATCTCCTTTGCACTCTCTCAATCTCCTTTGCACTCTCTCATATGTTTACTGTTTATGCTTCCGCCTGTGCTATCTCCTTCATGGTATCATACGCTTAGGTCTAGGTTGCTCCAAACTCTGCAAATCTGCCCATCTTTCCTTCCTTTTGCTGTTTGTTTTTCTCCATATATCTCCTAGCTCTACAGATCTGTGACAACAAGTGGATGTGTTTCCCAACAGTGCTATGTTTTCAAGTCTAGCTAGGCTGTTGTTTGCTTTCTGCGCCGGCCAATTTTGGTGGCTGTGTTTTCTCCTACAGAGGCAAGCCGGCCAGTTCACTTGGTTGCGTTTTCTTCTACAGAGGCAAAAGGTGGAGTTGCAGTTGTGTTTTCTGCACCGGCATCTGTTTTTTGGTGAGTTCTTTGCATTTGGTGCTGCCAGAAAAGTGGCCCTGCATTTTCTTCTTCCTCCATGAGCCTACCCTTCCGATAGGAGGTCCCCGGTGGATCTTAGACTGTTTTTCTAATGTCCCACACCTCTTTCTCTCTACAGTTTGAGAGGGGGCTGATTGTTCATGGTGCCTCGCTTCATTGGAGAACACTTGAGAGAAGTGTTTAAGAGCTGAGGTTTGTTCTTTGTTGCTATGGATATGGCTCCCCCCTGTACGAACAAGGATGACAAATTGAAAGGGCCCAACTATGCTCATTGGAAGCTTCAGATGTGGGTTTGGTTCATCCACAAGGGTTTGTGGGAAATTGTACGTGGCACTGAAAGGAAGCCCGAGCATCCTCAAAACTCTAGGGGGTGGACTCGGGATCAGGAGGATGAATTTGCTGTGGAATTACAAGACCGGGAGAATCGGGACTCGAAGGTGCATTTTGTGCTTGTGGTGGACCATCACTGAGGATTGCAATGCAAACTCTCACTAGTGCTCATTAGGTATGGCCAAAATTGGACGATCTCTTTGCACGAGATTCATCAATTAGGGCAGTTACCTTATAGGGGCAGCACTACGGCTTGTTATTTCATGAAGGCAATTCCATGCAATCTTTTCTCATGAAGGCTAAGGTTATCCATGACCAGTTATTGGCTATGGGTGCTGCTTTGTCCTCTTCTCAGCTTGCTACTCTTATCCTCACCAAGCTTCCTCTAGACTATAATGTTATTTCTCGATCTTTGTGGTGCCAAGTCACATCCATTCAGTTTGATTTTGATGATCTTAGCTCCCTACTTTTGGAGGAGAATTTTGTTCTCATCTCACAGGGTAAATTAAAGGTGTCAGTCCAATAGTTCTGACTTTCCTCAATTTCAGAAGAAAGGTTGGAGTCGTTGTTTCTCTTAGGATTGTTTGTCCAAGAAGAAGGACAAGACCAAGGGCAAGGCATCATCTCAGAGAAAAGGCAAAGACACGACACAAGATAGTGATATAGATTCCAGTACCACTTTTAGGGCTCCCAAGGCGGAGTTGCAGAGGGGGTGTTAGAATTGTGCATCTCAGTGTTTTGGGGCTTTACTATTTATTTGGAATTTTACTAGATTTTCTCCTATTTATTTGTCCAAGGCCAGTCGGCCAGTTCCCTCTTGCACTATATAAGGAGTCCCCCTTTATTCATTCATTCATCCATTTCCCTTGCACATAGTTCAACACTCAATTGCTGGCCATTGCCATTGTAAAGCTTTAATACTGTTATAAAGAGTGGTCTTGTCCAACTCTCTCAATCTCCTTTGCACTCTCTCATATGTTTACTGTTTATGCTTCCGCCTGTGCTATCTCCTTCAATTAGGAAGCATAGGAATAGATCCTTTTACTGACCCTTCGAGAGGTTCAGTGGGGCATTGATGATAGAGGGAACTCTAGATCTTGGAGGAGATCTATTTCTAAGAAAAAATCATGAGACTGCCTTATCTTGATGATTGGGAATAGGGTTTATCACGTTTTCAACTTGTCCTTGTGTATTTCCTAATGGCATTTCTTTGACATTGCCATCATTATGCAATTCAAAGAGGTTTAACCCTCAGAGTCTCGAACTATCAATGTTGCATAGTCCTCATCATCCTTATGTAAGACTTCATTTCCTAACCCTAGAATGACAAATAGTGGAGGTGGAGGAATCAGTTTTGGAGCCTTGATTGGTCCGCTTTACAACTCTTGTTGAGAGTCTTTTGAACCATCTCAATGGCTTCAAAAATTTGTTCTTTTTCCTTAACAAGATTTGGGTATTGCTCAAGCTTCTTAGACAGCTTTTGAGGGTCAGCCTCAAAGCTATTCTCCATTTATCATTTCACAAACCGCAAGTCCTCATCCTCAGGGATCAAAGGAAGAGACTCATTGGATAATGAACTTTAAACTTTACTTTGTCTTTGCCATTGCCAACCATTATGGATTTCTTTTTCTTAGCCATTCTTCTCTTAGCACTCTTGGAAGTTGAAGCCTCCATATCCCCATTTTTAGCATTCTGTGCTTGAGCCCTTCTAGTCTCACAGCGTGGATAGGACATAAAACAAAATGTTCAACATCTTGATTTTGGAGTACGCTCATCATATTCAATCTAATAGTCTGTTCCAAAGGATTTCTAGCATTGGGAGACTGTTGTGCTTTGTAGGGGAAGTCCTTGAGTAGGTGATCACATCCTAGACACCACCTCTCCAAAAATGAGTAGGAGTAACAAGCGTAGGAGCATCCTTATATGCTATGTTAGGACATTCAGCTTGTATATGTGGACCTCCACAAGCATAGAAAGAGAGTGGAGCTCTCCGAGTCAAGGAGTTGATGTCCTTGCTTTTGTTGGCCACAATCATATTTAACAAGGTGGTACACTCCTCGGAGTTAACCATGGTATAGCCAGGAGGTGTGACTAGGTATTCCTTGTTTTTTGAAATTTCAATAGGAGAATCATAGTTTGGTTCCATGGTAATGTTCTCCATGTCACTTTCGAAATCTGTCACCATTTGATGCATTGGGGTAACCCTAGAAGGGCTGGTTCTAGTGGCAAGACAAGGGTTTGCACCTCCCTCTGCCTACACTTGACTTTTGGATTGCACTTATGGTGCAGGTAATGCCAATGGTCTTTGTTGTTAGAATTGTGCATCTCAGTGTTCTGGGGCTTTAACCATTTATTTGGGCATTTTATTGTATTTCTTCTATTTATTTGTCCTGTAAGCAGTCAGCCAGCCCTAGAGGTAGTCGGCTAGCTCACTAGGGCACTATATAAGGAGTTCCCCTTTATTCACTTCATCATCCAATGTTCAACATTCCATTGTTGGCCATTGCCATTGTAAAGCTTTACTGCTGTTTTATAAAAGATGATCTTGTCCAACTCTCTCTATCTCCTTTGCACTCTCTCATATGTTTACTGTGTGTATGCTTCTGCCTGTGCTTTCTCCTTCATGGTATCATATGCTTAGGTCCAAACTGCTCTAAACCCTGCAAATCTGCCACTTCTGCTGTGTGTTTTTCCTCCATCACTTCTCCAGGTACAGATCAATCCATACAATTACATTTTCAGTATCTTGCTGCGTTTCTGGTCTAGCCCTCTTTTTTGGTTGCTATCGGCCATCCCTACAGGCCATTTTTTGCTCTTCAGAGGCAAATCTTGAAGTGTTTTGGCTGCGTTTTCTCCTACAGAGGCTATCTGACAGCAGGTGGTTGTGTTTTCTTCTACAGAGGCAAACGTTGCAATTGTGGCTGTATTTTCTACACCGGCATCAGATTTGGTGAGTTCTCTTGCATGTGGAGCTGCCAGACGAGTGGCTGTGTTTTCTTCTACAGAGGCAAACGTTGCAGTTGTGGCTATATTTTCTACACCGGGATCTGATTTGGTGAGTTCTCTTCCATGTGGAGCTGCCAGACGATTGGCTGTCTATTTCCTTCATCCTCCACGAGTCCCTGCCCTTCCGGTATAGGAGGTTCTCGGTGGATCTTGGACTGTTTTGCTGTTGTCCCACCTCTTTCTCTCTACGGTTTGAGAGGGGGATGATTGTTCCTGGTGCCTCGCTTCATTGGAAAGCACTGAGAGAGAAGTGTTTAAGAGCTGAGATTTATTCTTTGTTGCTGCTGTTGATATGGCTCCCCCCTGTACTACGAACAAAGATGATAAGTTGAAACGACCCATTTACGCTTCATTGTTGGAAGCTTGAGATGCGGTCGTCTGGTTCATCCAACACAAGGGTTTTTGGGACATTGTTCAAGGCACTGAAAGGAAGCCTGAGCATCCTCAAAACTCTAGGAGGTGGACTTAGGATCAGGAGGATGAATTTACTATGGAGTTACAAAACTGGGAGAATTGGGACTCGAAGACGCATTTTGTGCTTGTGCGGACCATCACCGAGGAGGTCTCACTGGCAATGCAAACTCTCTCTAGTGCTCATCAGGTATGGTCAAAGTTGGAGGATCTCTTTGCGCAAGATTCATTGATGAGGGCAGTTACCTTGCAAGGGAATCTCTACGGTTTGTTATTTCCTGAAGGCAATTCTAGAAATAACAAAGTTGGAGGATCTCTTTGCACGAGATTCATTGATGAGGGCAGTTACCTTGCAAGGGCAGCTCTACGGTTTGTTATTTCTTGAAGGAAATTCAATGCAGTTACCTTGCAAGGGCAGCTCTACGGTTTGTTATTTCTTGAAGGCAATTCAATGCAGTCTTTTCTCATGAGACCAAGGTTATCCATGACCAGTTAATTACTGGCTATGGGTGCTGCTTTGTCCTCTTCTCAGTTGGCTGCTCTTATCCTCACCAAGCTTCCTTCGGACTATGATGTTATCTCTCGATCGTTGCGATGCTATATCACATCCACTCAATTGGATTTTAATGATCTTAGCTCCCTACTTTTGGAGGAGGAGTCCGTTCTCATCTCACAAGGTAAGTTGAAGGTGTCAGTCAACAGTTCTGACCAGGCATTTTCCTTAGTTCAGAAGAAAGGTCAGAGTCGTTGTTTCTCTTGTGGGAAAAGAGGACATCTGTCCAAGGATTGCTTGTCCAAGAAGAAGAACAAGACCAAGGGCAAGGATTTCATCTCAACAAAAAGGCAAAGACACGACACATGATAGTGATACAGATTCTAGTACCACTTCTAGGGCTCATAGGGTGCTTCCGGCTCAGGAATGGTGTGCTTCTCTAGTACGCATGTAGTTTCCCCCCATGTGCTTCTAGCCAGAAGAGGCTTGTGGGCAAGAGAGGGGGCTAATTACAGCTCCACCTCTACTGGTGCATGTACACTATGATTCAGAGTTCCAAGCATTAGACATCTGGCAAGACATTGTTATCTTTGGTATAGCAGAGATTATGAATTAGATCTCAAGTTCATTGTTTGAGGCTTTTGGGACGTGATGTGTTCCGTCCACTGTTGGGGATTATGGGCGTGGTGTGTCTAGCAGCTCATCATCTATTTTGGAGTTCACTGCACACTTGTGTGGGAATTTGTGGCCAAGCAAAGTTCCTTTCTGTTCACGGTGGCATCTTGTTTCGAGGAAACAGGTTGGTGGATGCTCTCTCCGGGGTGATTCCAGTATTCGGCGATGCTGGAGGGTCCATGGTTGCATCTTCATTGACTTAGCTTCTTCCGACTCTTGCACACTATGAGCTGCAAAGGGGGGTGTTAGAATTGTGCGCCTCAGTGTTCTGGGGCTTCACCATTTATCTGGGCATTTTATTGTATTTCTCCTATTTATTTGTCCTGTGAGTAGTCAGCCAGCCCTAGAGGCAGTCGGCCAGCTCACTTAGGCACTATATAAGGAGTTCCCCTTTATTCACTTCATCATCCAATCCACTTGCACATAGTTCAACATTCAGTGCTGGCCATTGCCATTGTAAAGCTTTACTGCTGTTATAAAAGGTGATCTTGTCCAACTCTCTCTATCTTCTTTGCACTATCTCATATGTTGATTGTTTATGCTTCCACCTGTGCTTTCTCCTTCATTTGTGGAGCTGGTAAAGCAGGAGCTCCAATTGCTTGATTCATCCTTAAAGTGGGATTAAGCTGGTAACACATGTTGGTGTCATGGTTACACATGCGAGCACAATATCCACACCACAGGTTAGGTCTCGGTTTGAGATGTGGGCATTCTATAGTTGTATGATTTGCTTTATAGTATGCACACCAAACCATTTCCCTACGCGGATAGAGATGGGGATTGCCCGTCTCTTTCAGACCTAGTTTAAACTCATCCTTGAGTTTCTTCATCACTCGTCGAACCAAATCCGCGTCCTCCTTTTCATCAATTTTATGGCTTTGAGATCCACTTCTAGAAGGAGTCTTAAATAATGCTTCAGAACCATTACCTCCTTTGGAGGTCCCATTAAATTGTCATCATAATCAATGGCATCTAAGGCACATTCATTGAACATCCTATGTCTTCATAAACCTTCCAGGAATAAAGAGATCAACCGGGTCTAGTTGGGCCTTTCCTCAGGCTCATAGATTCACCATCCTTTTGCTTCAGAGTGTTCAATTGATTAACTGAAGTCCCTTTGGCTCCAATTTTTGCATAAGCAATAAGGAAGGATTGTTCCAAGTCCTCATAGGTGGCCTTGCTCTTTGGTTCCAACATTCGCAACCATTTAGTTGCACCTTGTTCAAGTGTGACGCCAAATTCTCTGATCTTTGTAGGATCATCATTTACACTCAATGCTTCACTTACTTGCTCAAAAGTTTCAATATGACCATGGGCATCACCCGTGCCACTAAACTTGGTCATTGCTTTCGACACACTCCAAACCTTGTGAATGTTATCCTATCTCGCTCATGCTCTCCTCAAGGTAAAGGAGCACACAAGTGAAGTTCAACGGCAACAGGTTCCCTACTGGCTACTACTAATTCCCTAGCAAATAGCTGGCCATTCTTATGGCATCATCAATTGATAGGATCCCTATTGGAGGAGCTATATTGCCTCTAGAAACTGGTGTTGGTGCATCTAGTCCCTCTTGTGCATGTACATCCACAGTTTGAAAATCACCCTTTCGAGCAATGTGGACTCTTGGGGTACTGGTACATTCCCACTTTCACATCATTTACATTCATTCAGATCCACATCACATCTTATCACATCCACTTTTTAGTACGGTTTTCTACTTTCAATTACTGTAGGACTTTTCTAAGTTTCTGCCAATTGCTTGGCCTAGTTAAAGATACTTTTTCTCGATCCCATTGAATCTACATATCAGAGTGTTGATGAAGGTTTCAAAAGGGAAAATAAACCTTATCAGAATTGAATAGTAAAAAAACAGAAAGAGTATTTAAGTATTGTATTTTCATTCCTTATTAAGCTTTATTAACGAGAATTAATTCTAAACTTTCGTTTACTCATTGGATCCTCAATCCTCCCAAGGATTCCAGATTCTCTTTTTTGAGTAAGAGTTATCCAAGTTTTCTCTCAATGGATATTTTCATATTCTTTCTCAAATTTCTCAAGTAAAATATATTCAATATTCTTCCTTTTGAATAAAAGATTCATGGGATTTACAAAAATCAAATCTACCCATATTTCCCAATAAAATTAATAATGCTCAAAATTCCACTTTTGATAAATACTCATGATTTGAATTATGCCAAAAATTCCTCTTTTACCATTTAATTACTTGGATCTCAAATATTATGGGAATTTCTCTTTTTGCATAAAAATAAATTTACTAAAAATTTCTCTTTTACCATTAAATTACTTGGATCTCAGTTATCATGGGAATTCCTCTTTTTGTATAAAAACAGATTTACCAAAAATTCCTCTTTTACCTTAACCAATTAATTATGCATAATTAAAAAAATATTTCTCATGAATATGATGAAAATCATTCTTTTTGCATAGGATGTCCAATCCTAGAATATGGTAGGATGTAAGGGGTTTACATTGCAAGATCCTTCACAAGGTACTAGATTAAAGACCATGTGGGCTTTGTCCACATACACATGCTTGCTTAAGGAAGCCATGTAGTGTCTTTTCAATATTGTCGTGTCCTCTAGGACTTTTGCCCAATAACATGGCATTGGTTTGCTCAGAGTTTTTCAAGCAGACTCACCAGGGATCTTAAGGAAAGGATTCAAGCATTCCTCAGACATTTTAAGAATGGGTTCCTGGAACCAAGAATCGTCACTTGAGAAGGAAGGGCGATCTGACTCACTAAGATCTCCCAAGGTTAGTTGAGGCCCAGGAAGAGCTTCTTTTAATTGGTTCTTGCTTCTTATGCTGCTCCCTGCCCGTAGTAGGAGTGTGCGAAGCTTTTGTCCGATGCGCTTCTCTCAAAGAGTCAGCAATCACTCTACCGCTTCTCAAGTGCATTAAAAAAGTGTGCCCAAACGAGTCAAACTTAAAAGGGCTTAGTCTAGTCAGTTATTGGACTTTTTCTCAAATTTACTAAAAATAGAAGTTAGACCAATGATGTCAAAGTTGAACTAAACTGGGCAGGTACCCAATCCAAAGTGTAATTGGAGACTCAGTAAACTCAATTCCACGGAAAGACGCCTAGTTGGCTCACTGGAGTCAAAGAAAGACTTTCCTACCCTTTGAAGAAGGGTTTTTAACTAGCTCATATTCTCTTCCTACCAGCAAAGTGCTAACTTTGCTAAAGTAGGGTTGTAGGGCCAAGTAAGGGCTACTACCACCTAAGTGCTTTCTCCAAACCAATACTTTATCCAGGAACAACAATCAAGTGAATCGGGCTGAAAATGAGTCCAAAATAAACTAGATTTTCAGCTTAGTTTGCACGTAAAGTCCATCTTTGGAGGACACTAAACTAAGGTCCTAAACAGTACAATCCGCACGTGGCTTGGTATGGTTTTAGTCCAACCTATTTTCAATAGGCTTGGAACTTTAAACTCTTTTTTGGGGTTCTCACTTACTATTTATAGTAGCTCTCTTCTGCCTAGTTGGCCCAAGTAGCCCAAAATGGTAAATTTCTATTTTTGGCGAATTGGGACCAAACTTGGTAGGGTCTCTTAAAGTTATTAACACTAGGCAAAAGTCAGAATTGAGTTTGGATTCCTGGTGCGACTGTGAAAGCCAAATGTGGAGGCTCTTGAGATCCGTTTTCTTGGGTAGAATACCTCATCTATGCTCCGTTTGTATTTTCATTATATGGATACCGACCAAAAGCTCCTTTTCTTAGGTAGGATACCTCATCTAGGTAGGTTTAATAGGATCCACGATCTGCCTTCAGTGCTCTAAAACACCGATCTACCTCATCTAGGTAGGTTTACTAGGATCCACGATCTGCCTTCATCAGTGCTCTAAAACACTGATCTACCTCATCTAGGTAGGTTTACTAGGATCCACGATCTGCCTTCAGTGCTCTAAAACACCGATCTAGCTTGTCACTCTGAATCACCGGCGGAGGACTTATCTTGCCCTTCTTACTTCTCACCCTGTTTAAAAGTTGAGTCTAAGGGGTAGCAATCTTGGCATAAGTCTCAATGAACTTCTTGTCCGTGGAATTGGCCGTTCTAAGACCTTTCAAATCTTATCGAGATCAATCCTCACATCATCAGTAGACCCAAATACAAGAGTTCCTTCTTGAAGAAATCACATTTTGATACAACTTCTCTCATCTAAGTATCTTCAAGACGACTCTAAGATGCTGTATGTGCTCTTCCAATGACCTACTATGAATCAGCATGCCATCCAGGACGACAACAATGCACTTTCTGGGGGATATGCATGAAATAAATCATTCATCATCCTGCTAAAACGTAGTAGGAGCATTGGTTAACCCAAAGGGTAGGACCAAAAACTCATAGTGGCCATAGCACGATTGAAAAACAATCTTAGGCATATCCTCATGTGTAATCCTTGATAGCCTAGCCGTAGATCAACCTTGGTGAAATACTTTGTACTATGAAGATGGTCTACCATAAGTCATCCATCCTCGGTAAAAGAGGATACCTATTCTTGATAGTGAGTTTATTCAAGACTTTGTATTCTACACAGAAGCACATGATACCTTCTTTCTTCTGTGATAGAAGAATGGGAGTGCCCCATGGAGACTTACTAGACGGAACAAAATCTTTATTAAGATAATCTTGCATTTACCAAGAAATCTTGTCCTCCTCCTCCTGGTAGCTAAATTGATAAGGTTCCGAGAGCCGACAGATTAAATTTCTACATGTTAACCACATCTCTGATGGTGGTTAACTGGGCAGTTGGCTTACACAAGCCCACAAATTATTTTTTTGAAGTCCATCTAAGCGAAACAAGTGATTGGCATCATTAATTGGGTCACTTGTAATGTTTTGTGTGCCCAAGTGGGTCTTTAAACACTTCATGTATTATCTTACGGATTTTTCCTACTCAAATGAGCGTATCATGATGTAAACAAGGGATGTCCAAGCTAAGTGTAATGCTGGCATCATATACACATATATACTAGTAGATGTAGATACACATAGTTCTCATTTTTCACAATGGCCACCCAAGTTTGGATGCCCGATCACTTATAAGTTTTGTATAAATAATAATGTAAGGAATGAGAACACACACTTCCCTTGTGCAATCTTAGAGCTCTTATGTTCTCTTCCTCTTATCCTCTTGCTAGAGTGTGTGAGTGACAGTTTCTTTTACAGGTTATTGGGTTGCATCAAAATAGCTATGGAGTTATGAACGGGTATGTCCAAGAGAATCAACACAAACATTGTTTAATGACAAGCGGTGGGAGGCAAGTTTGCACTAGCTACTTCTCTAGTGGTTGGAGATCCTCCCTTGGGAAGCTCTAAACGGATTTCCCTTGCATCCCCACAACAAGTTTGTTTGATATCTTTCTCTCATGTTGAGCCTTTCATTGGTGTGTGCATAATGCCATTGCTTGAGTTTTCTTTTGGCATTATGCTTGAGTTTTCTTGAGAGTGTGGTAAAATAAGTTTAATATTGGCGCCACTGCTAGGGAGGTAAGGGCTTAAATCTTAGTTTCATTCTTGCTTCGTGCTTTCTCTTGTATTTTCTTCCATTTTAGCCACTCTGTGTGCATAACATAGTGGATAAGGTAAGAGAAGGAAGGAGAAAAGGAAGAGATAAGGTTGGTTGGTCCTTATTTGTTTTGATTTTTGTTGCGTGGGTTGTTTTTCTTAGTTAATGTGGGTTTAGTGTGTGGGATTTGTTATGTTTTTGTGTGGTTTTTGGTTGTTTAATGTGTCGATTGAGTTCTCTATAAGAAAAATAAAAAAATAAATCTTTTTTATTTTTGCAGGCACATAACAGTGGGCTTAATTAATCCCAATTAAGTTTTTTGGCTTTAATCTTGTATTTCCATCATTACAGTAGCATCTAAACTTACATTTGCATTCATTAGAGGTGGATTATTGTTTAAGGATGGCAAGGTTTGTGTGCCCAGTGATCTAGACATCCAAGCTTTGATATTGCATGTGTGCCATGACATGAGGCACCCAGGCATACATAGAACCTTGGCCTTGGTTGGCCGACATTTTTGTTGGCCACACATAAAATCCTTTATTGAGGATTATGTGTGGAAGTGCACCCAATGCTAACTAAATAAAGTTGAAAGGCTTAGAGCTGGAGGGTTATTGCATCCTTTGCAAATTCTTGAGAATAAGTGGCAAAGTGTCTCAATGGATTTTGTAGTTGGATTATCCCGAACTAATAGGGGTCATGAAGCAATCTAGTTCATCGTTAATCGAATGATGAAGATGGCTAGATTTATCCCTACCAAGTCGTCAGCAAAGAATCATGGATTGGCTCAACTCTTGGTGGAGAAATCGTATAAGATCTACGGATTGCCCAAGGAGGTTGATAGTGATCGAGATCCCAACTTCACTGCACAATTCTGGCAATAAGTATTTTCCAAATTGGAATCAAACTTGAGCACGTCGTCTTCAGATCATCCCAAATCGGATGGTCAAACGGAGAGAACAAACCAAACTATGGAGGATATGCTTAGGTGTATGTCTCCAAGAGAAGCATGTGGCTACTACTAGTGTTAGCCCATTTATGCTTATGTACAGTTCTCAGCTGAAGTCACCCATTGTCGTAGGACTACGGGGGGTCAAGTTGCAATCAACAATGGATTGCTTGCAAGATACGTAGGATATGTTGAAAGTTGCAAAGAAAAATGCAAAGAGTGCTCAGGAGGATCATGCTCAATATTACACTAAACACCAAAAACAAACCTCAAGAGTTTTACATGAGGGCTCTTAGACGATGAGAACTCGCAAGCATCACAAGTTATGTTCTCCATGTTGTGGTCCTTACCAGATCACAAAGAAGATTAGTGATATGGCTTGCCAATTAGCACAGTCAAGATTCACTTTGTGTTTCACATCAATCAAAGAACGTCTAGGTGAAGATGATGAGATTGTGCTAGTGGAGGAGATCCCTAATCACAAAGACATGACTAGGTATATTCCAATGGAATCCAAGTTGGTTATGGATAAACGTACTAGACGGTCTCAACATACCAACTATTCAAAGTACTTGATCAAATGGAAAGAACTATCTAAGGTTGAGGCTGCATGGCAATCAATGCTATGTAGTGTGAGGAGTTGGTCACTTCCCAAGATTCATTGTTGAGGACATCAATGGTTCTTAGGCGGGGAAAAATGTTATGTCCCAAGGTTTACCGTGGTTAAGATCTTCAGGCTCAGTAAACCTTAGCGTAGGGGTAAGGCCTCTTAAGTGGAGGTAAGTAGCTTTTATGAGACATGTGCTTTATTTGGATCCTATTTTGTAGGAGGCCTATAAAAGTGACTTTATGAGTCAATTTGAGCGAGAGCTCCTCACACTTGGATTCGAGGCCTTGAGACTAGTCCATGCTAACATTTGATGGGTGTGTACTGGTGGTATGGGACGCCAAGGACTTTGCATGTGGAGCCATGTATCTAATGCTAAAATCCCCGTGCGCTCGAGGGTAAGCCTGATTGGCTCTATTGTTGGGCATTGAGCTAAATGCCCAAGTCTGTGTGTGTTTTCCTTTTTTTTTAAAAACTTGAACGCAATGTTTGTTAGTCTAGGGGCTTGACAATGACCATCATGCTTTAACTGTTATGATGCTTCACTTCACACAAAACAACTTGGTAATATACTTCTCAATCCTCCTTACAAATTGCTATGGCTATTTCCTCTTTTACTTTCTAGACATGATAAATATTCAAGATAAACATATCATTCAAGTTATGAGATAGTAGTATTTAATGGTAAGAACATGCTTAATCAATAATAAGAGACTTGCAGCACAAGACCATGAAGAAAATATCCACCGAAACGAATACCCTAGGCAAGCCAAGCTCCATGCAGAGACTCCCCTCCTATTCCATGACGAGCCTCCCAAACCAAGCAGCACTAAAACCTGCACCCAAAACAAGCATCCGAGTCTATGGCTTGATGATGCAAGTTTCTTTGTAGTTGCTGAAAGCATGGAGGTTTCCTCTTTTTAGCTGACAAAGACTTCACCACTGTTTCCAAAAGCACAATCATGATTCAAAATTCTCACGAAACCATCATATGTTTTTTCCATGTTTGTACTTAACTCTGAGTACAATACGCCCATCATGTACACCACCTTTACCCTGAGATGTGACATGATAGCAATTTGCAGGGTAAGCTCTGACCGTGATGATATATACAGAAAGATCCCAATGCAGATAGTAAGAAGTTGAAGTATCTGTCATACAGAAGTATTTGTGGGTGTAGATTACATTTTTGTCATTATATAGAGCAACAAATCATAATTGAAAGTCCATGGCTGGTCTTGTTGACGTGGGTGTAAAGCGTAATTTCAACCAGTTGTGGTGTTCTATAGGAACAAAACATAATTATAAGTCCAAGGGCTTAGGCTTGCTTTCACAGATACTAACATGATCAATTGCCTTCCTGGAAGGCAACTGACCGGCCTTGAGCTGCCGGATTTGTGTGTGGTGACTGATGCTGCTGAAGATCTGATTGTTCTTCAGGTGCCTGATGTACCAGTGGCTTGGGTTGGAACACATCAGCCTTGGGTTGAAATGCATCGAAGAAGCCAGCAGATGCTGGAGAACGGGGCAGGCTCGCCACACCAAGAGTGCTTAAGATGGAGCTGTGAGCTGCTTTATCTGCACGGTCCATCCTCAGGGTTTTGGGTACACAAAGAGACCCCTGCTCCTCCTGTGTAGCTGATCGGGGGCGTTTGCTGAGGGCGTCGGGATCATTAGCAGTCATACTAGTCAAGTTCCAAGCCACATCATTCCATGGTAAACCCCATACATAGGGATTCCACACATGCGGCCATTGCAGAAAACTTGCAGCTGTATAAGCTGGATCAACTTGAGGCATGCTGCCAGCAGCCACAGCACCAATCGCTGCTGCAAATGCTGGATTAACTTGAGGCATGCCGCCAGCAACCATAGCACCAACAGCTGCCGCAAAAGATGGATCAACTTGAGGCATGGCACTACTTCCATTAAAAACAAAGGGCCATGACCAGGGCCACATCAACTGCCCCCACAAGGCTGGGGGATTCTCAAATCCCAGGGAATTCATGGGCGTTCTTGTGCTAGCTGAAACTGCCTCTGATGATGAAGAGGCTAGGGTTGCTGTAACTGATGAGCAGCAAGTGGATTCATCATGCTCTGCAATGTGTTGGGATGGTGGCAAATAATGTTTGGCATTGTGGTGTGATGGTGGCAACTCATGTGTGGCATTTGCATGTGATGGTGGTAATTTTTCTGTGTAAACTCCTTCTGTGGCATGTGTCTGCTTGGATGGCTTCAATTGTAAGGCAAGTTTCCTTGCAGGTTTCTGCACCATCTCTGCAAACCTTGACTTTTCTGAACCCTTCATTACTGTAACATCCTCATGTGCCTTATTCTCCATTGCTGCGAAGGTCTCCGTTTCTGGCAGCGTTTTCCTGCCGGAGCTACACTTTAAAGATAATACAGAGCTGGAATCGATGGGCGAAATGTACAAACCTTGATCTAGATCACCGCTGGAGATGCAAGAAACGCTGCCGGAATGAGGATTGCCGTCGCCGTTGCCGGTACTGGTGCCAGTCGACTTGGCCGGATTGGTATGAGAGCTCTTGTGCTTCCGTCGCCCCGCTCCGACAGGAACGTTTCTCAGAGACCCTCCCGCAGTCCAATAGCGCTGGCATTCTCTGCAGAAATGGCGAGGCTGCTTCACATTATAGTTGTTGAAATAGCAGAACTTGGTGTTCGAGCTTTGGCACCTAGGGCAAGTCACTGGCTTGTCAGGTCTCCCATTCTCAAGGATGGTTTTCTCCATGGCTTCTCTGCGGCATATAGGGTTTTCTAAAAGGGGGATGTATGCTGTGCGGCGATGGCGAGGGCATGCTCTGTCAAGCTAAAATATGATTAAAGACGAGAAATCACGGCAGAAAAGATGTGAAGAATGCCATAGCTGTATGCGGCGATCACAAACGACGCTGGCCTGTGATCAAGGAGAAGAAAGCATCATAGAAAAGAAAAGAACACAGATATAACGCATGGCTATGGAGGATTGGGGTTAGGGTTTCTGCAGAGCGCCATAGCCAGCAAAGGTCGCTAATGGCAAAAAGTGCTTCAGTTGAAACTTAAAACAAGCAACTGAACGACAGCGACAGCTTCACACGTGCTCTTCTGCCACGTCGGCGATACTCTCCCACGTGTTCTGCCAGCGAGGAAATGCCTTTTTCTTTCATCCACAAAAAAAAACCGTACTTGCTTTTCCATAAAGAAGGCTTCTGTCGCACGTAGCGAGTGTCCACGTCAGCAGAAAGTGGTAGGGTCGTGATGTGAGCGTGGCGGTCTGCTGTCCATGCATTTCTCAGTTTCACACTTTAAGTGGTGGGCGCCCACAGGAAATTTGATCGCAACCCATCTTGTGGAGCAGCGCTCACCAGCTGGCGTACTTTTGTGCTTTCAAAGCTTTTAAGAAAAGTCGCACGAGAAAAAGAGAGACCCACTCGCTAGTTACACTCCCCGGGCCCTACGCACACCATGTCTATGAGGCTGTGCACACGCTGGCCACTAGTGACTTGTTGTTTTGGGCAAGGGGTTAAAAATATGTCCGTGCAACCACCTTGAGACTGCAATGCCCTACAAGAGAACAACCTCTATGATGTGAGATCAAATGCAAAGTATTGGGTAACAAACACAAGCATGACTTGCTTCAGTGCAAGAATCTTGTCTCTTCCATGGGGCCTCTATGTCCCATGGGCTATCAATCACCAAGGGCCAGTCATGGCGAGCAAAAAGATGGTTGTAACATGTCCTCCACGTAGGGTGTGCCTTTTATATACAATTTAGTTGTGTGTAAACAAGGGGGGCACATGTTATGTCATCAATGGGAAAGAGATAAACTTGGTGTTGAGCGGTGTTTCTTTGTCGGGCTTTGTATTAAGGCCCTAAGGTAAGGCACTTAACAATTTGAGAGAGAGAGAGAGAGAGAGAGGTGTGTGTGCACACAAGGGTCCACACATGTATGTGCCTTTTTGTGCTTAGGGAGGCGCTCCCACAAAAAAAGCGACTACCTTCTTTCATGGGAACAAGTGTTGACCTAGAACTCTCCTCGACGTCAAGGACTTGGGGAGCCTACGCCATTCTCATTAGAAAAAATGGCATTTATGCTCGTGAATGGTGAGCTTTCTTTGCGTGATTGGGGTCTCCCCATTTTAATGTTGTTGTACCTGACAAATCAACATGGTAACACATCAAACATACCAATGATTCAAAAAAAGAAGGTGCCCATAGCACGAACAAGCAAAAATAATAGGAAAATTTCTTGTTGGTTGTAAATTTTAAATGGATTTCTATATATTTTAAGCAACACACTGCCGATTAAAAAGCACTTTAAATAAAACAATTTGCTTACATTTGACTTCAGAATCTTAAACCATTTAGGCCAACTTTGTTTGCAACCAAGCACATTCTTTGGAGGTAGTGTACTATTAAAGACAATAAATTACATCTTTGTTGTAATAGTAATGTAATGCAAGAAATGCACCAACAATGTATACTTAGACCTTAGTGCTCAAAACATTTTATTTCAAAGTATTAAAAAATCCATAAAATTACAAAATAAGTTAATCCAAAAAAGTGTGTGCCAAGTGCAGCCATTTCAAGGAGGTAATACATGTCATAATGAAAGCACCAAACTTTCCTAGGTCTAATTAAAAGCAGCAAAAAATCATAATAAGTGTTAACCCATTTTGGAGTTAACAAAAGCACTCTCTACTACAGACAGAAGTAGCAATAAGTGTCATGAAAATGTACTGTAAAAGTTTTAAATATTATAAGAAAAGTTGGTCATGACCAAGCTTATTAGTTAGTTTTTAAGTTGAGGTGCCCAAATGGCTAGTTGTATGTAAGACATTTTCTCATAATGCAAAGACACAATCCCCCTTTGTGCTAAGTGAGTTCTTGCTATCTCTTTGCTCTTGCTCTGGTGTGTGTGTGTGTGTGTGTGTGTGTGTGTGTGTGTGTGTGTGTGTGAGAGAGAGAGAGAGAGAGGAGATGCTTGCTTGCTCCTAGTGTATGTACCTTTCTATACTTTGTGAGAGAGAGAGTGAGAGAGGTGTGCCCTTGCAAGGAGGTGTAGCAAACCTCTTGTTTACAGTAAGAGGGCTTGGAAGCTTGGAGCTAGCAAAACCACTGGTAGAGTTTGGAGATCATAAAGATCCTCGACGTAGAAGCAAGGTAAGAATCCCACGATGGTTGTTGTCTATTTTCATACCTGCATGAATGAAAGAGAGTTGAAGGGGTGGAAACAGGCCATAACATTTTTGGTGTAGCTCTCCGTAGAACTTATCTTGCTTCTTCCTTCTTCTTAGAGCATTCATGTTGAGATATCAAGCTCAACTAGTGTTGCGGACATTGATGACCCGCCTAGGTGATAGCTTCCGCACTTATGCGAGTGGCATGTTGGATGAGATTATGGTTGATATGCCGCCAGTTGGATAGCAAGCTGTGTGATAGCCACTTTGGAGTACTAGAGCTATACACAGGTTGTATGTACTCTTATCTTTTTAGTTGTATGGTAGAGAAGAGAAGAAGATAGAAGAAAGTTCAACCATCCATTTCTCTTTTGTCTTGCTCTCTCTTGTGTGTGTGTGTTTGCTTGCAAGGAACTCAAGCTCACCCTCTTTCACGCATTCTCTTTATGGTATCAAAGCCTAGTTCAAGCTAAGGAGCCAAGTGACAAGCAAAGAAAGTGGTACATGAGTAAGAGCACATGAAGTTTGCGACCAGAATCGCGTTTCGGGCATGTTTTGCCTTCCGTTCGACCTCTGCAAGGTGTTTTCGTGCAATTCTCAAAAGTTCTGGTTGAGAATTGTCTCTGCTCGAAACCTGGTTATTGTAGTGCATTAGTGTATTTTAGGAGTGCAAACAGTGTTTGCACATGTATTGCTGATCTTGGGTGTATGTACATTTACTCTGGTCACACCTAGTGACATACATGTACATGGTCACATCTGGTGACATACAGGTTGTGTTGAAGTACCGTTGTGGATTGTCACAGAAGATATTGATGTGTTACAAGATGCATACAAAAATTGTCTATTTGCAGGTTTTGGTTGTTGTGGCAAACATGTCTGACAAACTCAATCAAATTGTCAGTGAGAAGTTGGACAAGAACAACTTCCATGCTTGGAAGTTTAGAATGACCAATTTCCTAATGGGTAAAGGATTTTGGGACTATGTCGAAAGAGACAATGAGGAGCCTCTAGAGTTGCTTGAAGAGAATGTCACTCTAGCAAATGTAAAGGCATTCAAGGATTGGAACCAGGATGCAAGGAAAGTCATGTATTAGCTTTCAACCAATGTCACACACACAATGATAGGATACATACAAGATTCCAACACTCGAGCAGCAGTTGCATGGCAGAACCTGGTGCATATGTTCTAGACCAACACAAAGGCAAGGAAACTACAGCTAAAACAGGAGCTGCATATTGTGGAGAAGAAAAGCATGTCTATCGATGAGTGTGCTTTAAAGATCAAGGGCATTGTTGAATCCCTTGGGTCTATCAATGTATTGGTGGAAGATGATGATTTAGTGAGCATTTGTCTGAATGGGCTTGGTAAAGAGTACAAGATATTCAAAGTAGAACTTGGTGTGCTGATGTTCTAGACCAACACAAAGGCATGGAAACTGCAGCGAGCGAAAACAAGAGCTGCATATTGTGGAGAAGAAAAGCATGTCTATCACGCGATTAGTATACTTTAAAGATCAAGGGCATTGTTGAATCCCTTGGGTCTATCAATGTATCGGTGGAAGATGATGATTTAGTGAGCGTCTGTCTGAATGGGCTTGGCAAAAAGTACAAGATATTTAAGGCCACCATTGCAATCAGGGAGAATGTTCCTAACTTTTGGGACTTTGTGTCTATGTTGATCATAGAAGAAAAGTCTATGGGTGAGGATTCTTCTTCACAAATCAAGAACACATCAGAACATGCCTTCTACTCCAATTCAAGTAGAGGTAGAGGCAGAGGTCGTGGTTAGGCCAAGGTGGTGGCTGACATGGAAACTAGAATTATGGACAACAATAGTCCAATGATATGCATGCAAAGCAGCAATTGTACACAAGTGGAAGAGGTCAGTCTAAAGGCAGGCGAAGCCAAGGGGGACTGTGGTAGTTGGTAAAGAAATTAGAGTGCAAATAGCAGAGTGCTATTATTGTGGAACCAGGGCACATGGCAAAGGAATACTTTAAAAAGCAGAATGACATTAAAAGTGAAAAGTTGCAGCAAGGTAACTATGCATCATCTAGTAAACAGGGTGGTGAGGCAGAAGTGAGTAGCTATTTGTGATGCAACACATGCTCAGGTTCACAACAACAGGAGATGTGTTAAGATCTAAAGATATATGGTATATGGATTCTAGCGCATCTAACCACATGACCAGTCATGGGTGAGTGGTTTAAAGACATGCAAAAAATAGAGAAACTAGGTTATGTAGAAACATGTGATGATACTGCACATCCCGTTACGCATGTTGGTAAAGTGTCCTTGTCTATGCAAGATGGCAAAATGAAGTACTTGCATATGTACATCATGTTCTAAATATTACAAAGAACCTGGTTTTCGGTGGACAGATGGTTAAGCAGGGTCTGCAAGTGAGGTTTAATCCTCAAGGATGTTTTGTGGAAGACTTCAAAAATTAATGTCGTTTGGTTGCAAAGGGTAACATAAATGGCAGGATGTTTACTTTGGATGTGAACATGCTTGAGGTAAAGGCAGCAATGCTTGTGCATGGAACATGTGCCATTGTTGCAGATATATTGACATATGGCACAAGCGCATTGATCATGTGAATATACACCAGGTTGAAGTCTATGCAGGCCCAAAATATTGTTGTAGGTTTGCCAAAGTTTAAGGTTAATGGTATGCATAAAATATGTGAAGCATGCCAAACATGCATTCCCATATGAAAAGCATGTCAATGCAAGGCCATTAGATGTTACACATTCATATGTATGGGGACCAACCAAGACTACAACAATTATAGGTTGTAGGTATTATGTTACGTTCATTGATGATCACACAAGGAAAGTGTGGGTTTCATGAAGGAGAAAAGTGAGGTGTTTGCTCACTTTCACAAATTTAAAATCTTGGTCAAGAAGGAAAAAGGCATACAAATAAAATGCATGAGATAGGATGGTGGGAGAGTGTATTCCCCAATGAGTTTAGTGATTTCTTGAGAAAGCAGGGAATCAAGAGATAGTTTACATGCAGATACACTCTATAACAAAATGGTGTTGCAAAAAGAAAAAATAGGCAGATTGCAAAAGTGGCACGTGCCTTGATGTCTAAAAAGAATATGCCACATTATTTTTGGGTAGAAGCAGTGGCAATTGTTGTATACATTATGAACAGGACTCCCACTGCAATGGTATGACATATGAACAGAAGTTCATAGGCATAAAACCGGATGTGTCTCACTTGAAAGTGTTTGGGTGTATTGCATATGTGCATGTTCCCACAACGAAGTGAGAACAAAGTTGAATCCAAAGGCAAATAAATGCATCTTCATTGGTTATGCTTTGGAGCAAAAAGGTTATAGATGTTATAACCCTACCACTCGTGAGATGTGAGTAAGCAAATATGTTGTCTTTGATGAGATGAGTAGTTGTGGTATGCACCAACAATGAAGGCAACAGAAGATGTAGATGTAAGAAGTATTGATGTTGCACCACATATAGAGCAGCAATCATAGATACTTAGTGGACCTGGAGAGTCATCTAACAGTGGATCCGGTGTTACTCCATGCTCTGGTAGGTTGTGTTGGACATGTCATCTCCAGCTCTCTTTTACTCCATTTATCCCCTTTTTATGCAGATATTTATGTGATATTTTTAGGGATTTTTCCCACATTTCTTAGGCTATTTTAGGCATTTTTATCTATCGTGGACATTTGTCCTCCAGTGCTACTAGTTGAAAGCTGTACATGAGATGTATATAAGCATGGCCATTGTGCCTTCATTTATTATGACTCAATACATTCAATCTTTTAGTTTCTAGCTCAAGTGTTGGTTGGTAGAGATCTTGTGCTTCCACAGATTAGCAAGGAGATTTTTTAGCCTGCGTTTTCCTCCTCTGCTCCCTTGGCTGCTACGTTTTGGAGATCTACTTCATCGCTCAGGTCAGCATTTTTTTGTTGCCTCTCCATCCCTTACTTCATCAGCGCATCGAGCCGGCTCCCGTCTTCACTCGTGTGCTCTCCAGTAGGAGTACAGTTCTACGTCTCTCTGTCACCTCACCTAGCGTCGTCTAGGGAGGAGTGGGAAGCTCCCAAGTACCTACTTGTAGCCTTTCTGCTGTAAACTCAAGAGGAGGATTCCATGGGTTCTACACCAACTTTCATCTATTCATCTATTCCCCAACTTCCCAAGGAATCCATCTTAGATGGAACCAATTATGTTGATTGGGAACTACAGATTAAGACTCTCCTTTGCTATCATCGGCTATGGGGTATTGTTTCTGGTTCTAATGCCTCTCCCGATGCTACTTCTCCTTATGCTGAGATTTATGCCTAGGCTAACAAAGATGCAAGGGCTCATGCCTTTATCTTCTTCAACATAAAACCCTCTGTTGCTCGTCAATTTGACAACAATAATGAGAAAACAACCGAAGAATTGTGAGATACCATTCAGAGGAGGTATCACTATGAGAACTCTACTCAGAAGGTAGCCTTGGAGAATCAGCTCTCCAACTTGGAGATCCAAGAAGCAAAATACAATTTCATGCTTATCTGGATACCTACTATGAGATATTATGGTGGCTCCAGATGTTGAGAGCAATCTTGATGTACTCTGGGATTCTCTAATCTGTATTCTTACAGACATCTAGAGTGCCTTGGTGTTTGGCTTGAACTTCATCTTCCAAGGCAGGACCAAACACATTGAGGTCCACTTTCAATTTGTTTGTGAGTTGGTCGCACACCAACGACATCATTACACTAGAGTATTATCCTTCTCAAGAAAACATTGCTAATATCTTCACCAAAGCTCTTCCTCTAGCTACTATGATTAGCTCCTTACCCGTATGGGAGTTAGACCCCCGTGCTGGAGCTAAGAGGAGGTGTTGGACATGTCATCTCTCCAACTTCCTTTTACTCGATTTTTTCTCCTTTTCATCCAGATATTTATCTGATACTTTTACAGATTTTTCCATATTTCTTAGGCTATTTTAGGCATTTTTATCTGTCGTGGACATTTATCCTTCAGTGCTACTGGTTGACTACTCTACATGAGATGTATATAAGCATGGACATTGTGCCTTCATTTATTCATTCAATATTTTAGTTTCTAGCTCAAGTGTTAGATCTCTCTTGGTTGTCTACTCTCTCTTGTGTGATCTCTATTTGCTTCCGCTTCACATTCACATATTCTCTCACAGGTTAAGGACAAATGTACATGCATGTATCATGCAAAGGGAAGGAAAAGGTAGATCAACCTTTTATACCTGATCTATCAACAGGTCACTCATATGTGGATGGTGACTCTAGTGGCTTTGAGTAGAGCCTTGATGAGGAGCTTGGCATTCCGTCTATGGTTACTCCTGTTGTAAGGAGAACCAGGGTTGTTTTAAGAACACCTAGCAATGATCCAGGTATATGTAGGTCTATGAGGGTTAGGTACCCTGTTGTGATAGGTTGAGATATGATGGATATACAACCCATCATCATGCTTACATGGTTAAAGCAATACAGGATTTGGAGTCTACTTTTTTGAGCAGGCACTTGGAAATAAAAAATGGAAAGGTGCCATGAATAAGGAGATGAAGCATTGGATAAAAATGCAACATGGGAGTGCCTTTGCCTAAGGAAAAGAAGGCAATTAAATGTAAGTGGGTGTATAAGGTTAAGCATAATGTAGATGGTTCAATGAGCAGATATAAGGCAATAAGGCAATTGGATGTAAGTGGGTGTATAAGATTAAGCATAATACAAATGGTTCACAGTGAGCAGGTATAAGGCAAGATTGGTTGCCAAGGGCTATGCACAAACCTATAGCATTGACTAACGAGGAGACGTTCAGCTTGGTTGCAAGAATGGCAACCATGGGAACTATCATTGCTATGGCTGCCAACAAATGGTTGGTCTTTACGTCATATAGATGTAAAGAATGTCTTCTTGCTGGTGATTTGCAAGAAGAAGTATACATGATGCATCCCACTAGGTTATGAGAGTGATTCACACCCACATTTTGTATGCAAGTTATGCAAGGCCTTGTATGGCTTGAAGCAGGCACCCGGAGCATGGTCAAACACGATAAGGAGTATCTTGTTACCATTGGATTTCAGATATCCAATGCACATTTTTCACTTTATGTGAAAAAGACAGATCATTCTATTAGTCATCTATATGAATGATTTGATTATCATTCATGAAAGTGATTCTGACATACATGATGTCAAGAGGCTTTTAAAGAAAAAGTTTGAGATGAAGGAGTTAGGTGAGCTATGGTATTTCTTGGGCATAAAGGTGGTGAGATCACCTCATGGCATTTTGTTATTACTACAGAGGCAGTATGGCTTGGACTTGTTGTCCAAGTATGGTATGACAGGCTGTAAGCGTATTTTAGTGCCATTGGAGAAGAACACAAAGATTTCCATAAATACAGATAAGCTTTTGCAAGACCCCACTACGTACAAGTGCATAGTGGGTAGCTTGATCTACATGGTCATTACTAGGCCAGACTTGAGTTATGTTGTTAGACTTGTGAGTCAGTTTATGCAGGCCCCTAGGAAGACACACATGGATGTGGCTAAATGGATTCTAAGGTACATAAAGTCCACAGTTGATTATGGATTTTTATATGAGGCTAATACAGAGATACATCTACATGGGTGCACAAATGCTAATTGGGATGGTAGTGTCGCAAACAGGAGGTCTACCATTGGCTTTATGTTTTCATTTGGGAGTGTTGTTGTGAGTTGGAGCAGCAGAAACAGCCAACATGTGCTTTGTTGAGTACAGAGGCAGAGTACAAGGGTGCTGATATGGTAGGTTATGAGGTAGCTTGGTTTCAGAAGCTACTTGGTGATATGGGTGAGCCCGTGGATAGGGTAGTTGTCATTTATTGTGATAACATGAGTAGCATACAGTTAGCCCCGGTAACCCTGTATACCATGCTAGAACGAAGCACATTGAGGTGCATTATCACTTTATGAGGGAGAAGATTCTAGCATGTGATGTAGATCTAGTATATGTCAGCACATAGGATCATGTGGGCTGACATATTCACAAAGGCATTGGGCACAGAGAAGCTCCATAGGTTTAGGATCTTACTTGGAGTGCAGTGTGTGGAGTTGAGCTCGAGGAGGAGTGGAGATATCGAGCTCTCAACTAGTACTGCTCTACGGACATTGATGACCCACTTGGGTGGTAGCTTTTGCACTTATGCCACTGGCATGGTTGGTGAGATTATGGTTGATATGTTGCCAGTATATGACAAGCTGTGTGACAACCACTTTGGAGTACTAGAGTTATTGCATAGTTATAACGCCAGCTCATATAGTCAAGTTCACGCTATGGATTGACCATTATATGCCATTGTAGGAGAGTACTTTCCCTTATTTATAGTATTACTTTTATCTTTTTAGTTATATAGTAGAGAAGAGAAGAAGATGGAAGAAAATTCAGTTATCCATCTCTCTCTTGTGTGTGTTTACTTACAAGGAACTCAAGCTCTTCCTCTCCCCGGCATTCTCTTTAATCCAGCTCCTTCATTGCATGCTTAAAAATCTACATTTTCAGTTTTGTTGAGGTTTTGTGTGAAGACTTGAGTGGATGACTACTACAGAATGGTGAAAAGTATGGTAGAAATTAGATTTTTTATTGTTTTTGGTTGAAGGATTAGTTTGTGAGTACTTGGGAAGCTTGGAGGGAAGTAATCTAATTAATTTTTTGATAATTTTTGTGTTTGCAACACTTTCGCTTTTTCTCGTGAGGTGTTGTCTTTTTTTTGCTTTTTTACATTATTATCAAAAATATTATTCTTTTAGTCTTTCTAAAGTTTTCATTGCCTTAGCTATGATAAGAAAACTTAAACTGCACCATTTGAGCAGCTACAAACAGGATTTGGACTTGTAAAAATCAAATCAAAGATAAAATTTGGTTTTTTAGGCTTGGGAGTTTTTCATGAAGTGAAAAACGAGAGAAATTCACTTTAAAAAAAGTCTCAAATTCAAGGATTGTCTTGCCAAAATTAAAATTATTATCCTTGAAATATTTTCCTCTTATCTTTAAAAAAAATTAGCATGAAAAACCGGAGTATTTCACGACTGTGACTATCTCAAGTTTTTCACACGTGACCATCTCCTACATATATATGCACGACTATCTCAAGATATTTACGTCGTGAATACCTTGACAAAATAATTTCATCTATTGAGGTTGTTAAGGTGAGTACATGATCTAATGATTCCTAAAAGTTCATTGAAAATGAATTTGATCCTAATAGTTTTAAAAAGTTTGGCGTGAACAACCACAATTTTTCATGACTATGGCTTACTTAAGAAAATCACGCCAAATTGTTTTTCATGAATTACTTAAGAAAATCACGTCAAAATTATTTCATTTGTTTAGGTTGCTAAGGTGACTAAAGGCTAGAGCCTAGTTGTTAAGTCCATTGGTAAAGAAATTGCACTTAAAAGATGAAGTCCATTTTTCATGAAAAACCAAAGTTTTTCATAGTCGTGAGTGATGACTATCTCAAGTCATTTAGATATTTACACCATGATTTTCTTATGGAATAGCTCAATTGTGGATGGTGATAGTTTAATCAACTATGGGATTAGTACTAGTCCATGTGATCACCTTCAATTTGAAGGATATGAGTGAAATTTTTAGACATGAAAACCCAAAGTTATTCATACCATGAATAACTCAGCCCTTGGGTAACCTAGAGGGTCATAAACAAAGAAAAATTGGGTCCAAACATTGAACTTTGGCCTTTTGAAACACTCTTACGTGCACTTGAGATCTATAAAGATTCTCAAAGATAAAGTCTAACAACCAAGGATCTTCCTACTAAAAAGGTATTGGATCCGGTCCTTCAGTTAAAGTCTATTTTCATGGAAAGATCTAAATTCAAGCGAAACCAGTAGTGAAGAATCCATGGAAGAAGTGAGCATGATTGATGAAACGAGTGGAGGAGAGGGTTGCAAGCTCCTCCACACACTACTAAAGGGTTATTTGGATTGCAGCCAAATACGGATCAAGAGAGTCACTCAACTGATGAGAGTTGTGCAATAAGGAATACTCAAAGGCACTGAACATGAAGAGGAGTTGCGCCCGCAACACCTCCCTTATAAACATTTGTACATAGGGAAACCTATACCCATATGAACGAGAAAATCTCTTTCGAAGGCAAATACAAATCTTAAATCAAAGGAAACAAGAATTGGACATGAGAAGGGCCCTAACAGAACAAAAAAAAAATCTAGAAAGAATACAAGCTCTAGAGCTAGACACCCAAGAAAGGGATAGAATGGAGGCTGCGGCACAAGCACAAGCATTTGCACAAGCTTTAGCGAGGGGATGCCACCCTTAGAGACAATTTGGGAAGACCCAAAAGGGGAGTGGGAAATAGCTACCCTTCATGAGTTAGCAAGACCTTACCAAAAAAAGGAGGGAAAAATATAAAGAATAGCTCTATACCAACAAGGAGGACTCGAGATCATACATCAATAGGATGACTAATCTTGAGTTTCTCACATACATGTAATCAATGTTGTTACAAGAACAAGAGATGGTTTCCTGGGGGAAAGGATAACTGAATAGGGAAGTCTCACCTTTTCCTACGACCTTGGGCAAAGATGAGTATCATCTAGAAACCAACTTAGGAAGGGGGAGGGGACGAGGGAGAGGGAGAGGGAGAGGGATAGCACACTTCACAGGACCAGCTTGTGAGCTAGCCCTAGTATTAACCAAAGTAAACCTAGTTGATTTGCTAAAAATAGAAAACCAAAATAGGTTGGGGGTGGTAAGGGAGTTGAGAACTGGTCAAGTTCATGCCCCAAGGCAAAACCCCATAAAGCGATACCACATGGAAAAACTCATGTAAAGATTCAATGGAGAGGGTAATCCTATCCAACACGTGAAAATCTTTGAGTCTATTTGTGAAACATGTGTACCCATTGACGCAAAGATCCATTCATTCTCCCTAACATTAGATGGGAAGGCACACCAATGTTATAGGAATCTAAAGCCAGAGTTGGCTTAAGAATGTATTTAAGAAATAAGAGTATGAGTCTATGAAAGATTATGTCTCTCATCTTCTTAAACATTTGAACTCTCGTAAGCTTTGAGAGAAGCTAATGAATAGTTGTTGTCATGCTTCTGAAAGGGAGTACGAGATCCAAGAATGCATGCTAATCTGCTCTTATCAAGACACCCACTGCATTGGATGCATGCTACAAGATGGCCATTGAGTTCAAAGATAATATGTTTTGGATCTACGCCATCCTGAAGAGAATAAGACTCTTTGGACACATCATCCCGCATTGTGAATTTAGCATGGCTCAAACACTAAGGAAAGACGGGTAAAAAGAATGATAATCAATGAATTAATATCGGCCATCCTTGAGAAGGTCAAGTTTAAGGAGGTAATGGAACCTCCAAACAATACGCACCTTTACCCAAGGAGAGAACTAGTTTAGTGATCTATATGTAGACAAAACCACATGAGCACGAAGGACCCTCATTTGTAACCCAAATCACTACTCTATTATGCACATTACACATGCTTGGGGAACCACGATACATTCATGTATAGATATGGTGCTCAATTGCAAGTGTTAGCAGTACAAGACCAACTCTAGTCTTACTAGCACCACCAGTCCAACATATTAGGAATTTTGGAGAACTATAAACACAAGGACGAGATTATACATGGGGGATGTATGGGCTACCTGACATACCTTAACCACCACCACCTCAATCACCTCCACCAAAGATAACACCGATCAATTAGGCTTTGCTTAACAAACCACTAGAGGAAAGTGAACATCCTAGACCATGCCTATTATGAGCCTCATCAAGGATTGTCCATATAAGTCAAGGGGGGAAGTGACAACTTTCACCAATTTTTTTCCTTTGCAATGTTAATCCCATTTTGGATTAAAAAGTATGCTCCTCCACTTGAGGACATTAATAAGTGTCATGCAAAGGAACTATAAAAGTTGTACATTATATGAGATATTGGCCACCCAAGGCCTTAGTTAAGTAAGTTTTGGGCACCGAATAAGGGCCAATTGTATATAAGGCATTTTCTCATAATGAATGGACACAATCCCCCTTTGTGCTATTGAGAGCTCTTGTTTGTGTCTTGAGAGAGAGATTGAGAGATAGCATTCTAGTACTTGTGCCTCTTCTATACTTATATATTGCGTGCTTGTGTTGAAGAGTGAGAGAGAGTGATTGCCTTATATGGTGATGCGAGTGACTCTACAGTGATAGCGTGGAGGTGGAGCTTGGAGGATTGGAGCTTCTCAAGTGAGCTTGGAGGCCTCAAGGGACACAAGTTCAAAGCATTGGTAAGTGCCCTATGACAGTTGTGTTCTATTACTCTTCCCTTAGGTGAATGCATTGAGTTCCCTCTTGGAGGTGTGGTAGCCCATAACATTTTTGGCGCTGCTACTGGGGAAACACCTTTGTTTCTTCCATCCTCTTTGAGTTTCAGCTCCCATTACATAAGATTCATGATTGCCTTTGCATTCTGGTAGTGCATTGTGTAGGAAATGAATGGATAAGATTTGCGTGGAAGTGAAAAATCGTGAGAAATTGGTTGTGTTTGTTGTGTATTTGTGTAGTGGAGTGGTCTTGTGGAAGAGAACTTTACTATTTTTCCTAGTTAATTTTGATGTTTGTATCACCAAAATTGTTAACGTGAATGAGAAGGTTGGTGTTTTGTTTTTCTTTCTTTTCAAAAATTTACAAAAATCATAAAAATAACGAGCCATTTTGTGCCTTGAACTTGTATTACATTCCTTAGGCATGGATCTTGGAAGCAGTTGGATAAGGATTTTGCACCCAAAATCACCTTAGTCGACGCGGGAAGTTCCCACATGAAACTACCAGAAAATCATTCATGACATGAACCATTTTCTGCAACTTCACACTGTAAAATGCTCCCAACATCAATGCCACGATTAGCGTCGCAAATCATGGGATTACCTTGACAAAAATAGGAAGCCTTATCCTAACACCTCTGACACCACGAGGTCTGATAAAATTAAGAATCATGAAAGTGAAGAAAATCGTTCACGACATGAACTATTTCAGAGCACTTCACGATGTGAGCCATTTTTAGTTCACGACGTGAACAAATTGCTTTTCATGACACGTGAAACCTTTTCCCTTCACAACGTGAACTTTTTCTGCAATTTCACGCCTTAATCAAATCCAACTCATGAAACTGGTATTGTCAGATTAAGACTAAGGAAGTCTTGAGAACATTGAAAATCATAACAAGTTAACGTGGAATTCTGAGTCCAAAGCAAAAATTTTAAACACGTGAAAGTGCAAAAAATCATTCACAACGTGAACTGTTTTTTAACACTTGACACCGTGAACTGTTCTCTCTGTAATCTCATGGCCTCAAAAATGAGTCGACAGAATAACCAAAATTTAATTGGGGCAGCAAAATAGCTTATCAAATCATATCCACATGCCCTTGAGGTCTGGAAATCTCATCGGAGATGACCTCACTCCTGACAATAGTACATCAAATCACCCAAGATCTTCCTAACAAAAGAGTGTGGGTTCAGGCCACTCAGTAAGCACTCAATTGAGTGTCTTAAGGAATATGACCACCGTCGAAACTAGTAGTGAAGAATCCATGGAAGAAGGACTTCAATACTCTGGGTTTAGGGATCTGGGTTTAGGGAAGAGGAGAAACCACCCTCCCCTACCAGATCCAACGGTATCATTGATATAGCCCGGGGATTTTTTGGTCTCCAAACCAGCAAAATGATGAAGAAGTGCAATCTATCAGCATGGGTCTGTCAACCAGTGCTGGACTTGGTCCAAGGCAAGAAGTGCCTATCCAAACTTCAAATTCGAGGCTGTCAAACACTGGCACCCCCCCCCCCCCCCCCCCCGAATGAGAAGAGAAATGGAAAGTGCAGCCAAGACTAGTTAAGTATTCTTCCCAACCTCAGAGGAAGTAGAATTAGATCTGAAAAGAATTGAGGTAGAACGGCAGCTACGAGAATTGAGCTTAAGGAAACAAGAGCTCGAACTCGAAGGACTAGAGATAAACAAAAGGAGATGAGAAGTGTAAACTTACTCCAATCATGGGGTAAAGTGCTGGAAATAGTCATGGGTAGAAGTGAGGGAGAAATTCCAAACTTAGAACCCATTAATGAAGAGCCCAGAGCAGAGGAAGGGTTTGTAACCCTAGATGAAGAGGATAATCTACCAAGAGAAATGGGTGAAGTGGAAGACCACCTGTACACCAAAAAGGACATCGAGCAGATGATTAATCATCCCACATTCGTAGAGGACATGGAACTCTTAATTCTGCAAAGGTGGCTAATGAGATGAGCCATTCCAGAACAAAGTGGTGGAATGGTCAGGGAACTAGGCACTGCTCTAGAATCCCGACCCTCCCAAATGAAGCCACACATCATTTCAAAGCTCGTTCAAAAATTCTCTGGGGATAGGGATCCTACTCAACATGTAGAGATCTTTGAGTCCACATGCGAAACCTGCAAGCCAGTCAGTAATGTAACAGTGATTCATGCTTTCTCACATTGACCCTAGAAGGAAAAGCGCATCAATGGTTCCGAACCCTCAAACCCAAGGATAAGGTTAACTTCACATGACTCAAGAATGTGTTTGTGCCCATCTTTGCCAGAAGTGGCAACATATGGAGTCCTATGGCACAGTTGCACAACATCAAACAAAAGGAAATGGAGTTGATGCGAGACTGTGTCTCGGCTAAAGCACTTAAATTCAAGGTGCAAACTATGGGAAAGGCTGACTGATGACAGTTATTGCCTTGCTTCCGGAGAGGAGTTAGAGACCAAAAGATGCATGATTCTCTAGTATTAGCCCAACCGGCTACTCTAGATGCATGTTGTAAACTGGCAATTGAATATGAAGATAATATGCTGGAATTGCCACATCCGAAAGATGTCAGAATATCTTCGGCAGCAACAACTTCGTGTGTTTCAAGTCACCAAGAGATTGGAACTCGGAGCAAGCAAGTCGGAAACTGCGGATGAACACGGTAATTCAATACTGGAAAAATTGAAGGTAAAGAAGGGAAGAGAAACATCTGGGCATGGGCATACCCATCTTTACCCCCGTAGAGAATTGGTGTGGTTCTCTATGTGCAGATTGAATCACACTACCACCGAATGCCCACAATTAAGGGCAAGGCCACTACTCTATTGTGCACACTGTGTAAAATTAGGATATCACGACACCTCCGTGTGCAGATATCCAAGGTTCCAAACATTTATACAACTCCCGGCACCTAGAGCTCTATTAGCCTTACCACCAACACCACGTGTGCAAATCACTGCAGCTGCAGACCAGCCAAACTCTCTATTTACCTAGGGGGATATTTCGGGTACATCACACTTCACCTCTTCCACCACCTGTTCTACCACCACAACTGCCTCAACCAAGTCTTGATTGAAGAGCTATTAGAAGATATGGATATGGTGCGTGAAGTAGAACTCAGTGGAGAGTACTATGAGGAAGCTACGGAGATTGCACCAGAATTCTATGTCCTATAGAATAACATGCTAGTACCTGTGTTTCAAACCATGGTACAGTGGAAGGGTAAGGAAATAAACTCAAACATGAGGAGAGGACTGCTACAATGTTTTGGTTGCGGGTGGGCCGCATCAAATTATTGAGTGTCCAAACAAGAATGTGGGCCATACGCACCAACCCCAACAATTAACTGCTCCACCAAATGACATGCCAGTACTTACTTGTAAACTAAATGTGGGATTGATCATTTGATCAAGGATTGTCCATACCACGCAAGTGGTTAGACTTCGACTTCTAACCAGGCCACCGTCTGGACCATTAGGGTGCAACCTGGAAATATCACACCACTCAATGTCCTAACACGAGCCCAGGCCGCCCAATTTGGGGACAAGGGGAAGAATCGAGCAGATGCAACCACTTCCAGAACTGGCCGAAGAAGGAGAGTGAAAAAAGTGGACAAGGGTGACACTAGGGTCACAATCCAAGAAGGATCCGAAGAAGATACGGTCGACACCACCCAATCAAGAGAAGAAGGGGATCAAGCGGTCAACCAAAAAGAGCCTAACCTAGAGATGCAAGGGGAAATACCATCAACCCCTAAAGGAGTCGATGAATACCCAAATGCTGAAGAGGAGATAAGGAAGCTTGAAGACACTAGGGCCTTAGTAGAAGAGTGTCAACGACTTCATGAAGCCAAGTTAAGGGCTAACCGGGTCAAGGAAACAATGTATCCAAGAAACGAACCAACAAGGGAAAGAGAATTGGACATACCTACTCCAATTCCAGAAGAGACGGAAGAGGGATCTCAAGGAAACACAATGTCAAGAATGTTTGAGGAAGATGCACAGGATGAGTCCATCGATTCATTCCCTAGGGAGGGATATGAGACACACATGGAAGGAACCCTCAATTGCCAAAGAACCCAGAGACATAAGCAACCTCACAAGACTATACTATCCACTTTTGTGCAAATGCCATTGGGACATTTGCTACGCAGATCACCAACATTATAGGAAGACATAAAGGAATGGGTAGAAGGCGCGGACTAAGGCCAGCCGACACTACAGAGGATGTTTTGTCACCTCTAGCAGAAAGAACCTTAAAACACACAAGGGAAAGGACAACCAGAGTCGTCAAGATACCAATTAATCAATTGGGACATTATTATGAAAGTGACGACACTAATGCTACAATCCCAATTCATCATAATAGGTACCAGGCACTAGCTATCCTAGATGGTGGGGAGAGGGTTAGCATCATCATAAAATGGTGTTGGGAAAACTGGGAAAAACCTGATCTAAAAAGAGAAGATCTTATCATTAAAATGGCAAAAATGAAACATCTTCAAGGCCCATTGGGCTTTTAGAGAATGTGAGACTCAAACTCTTTACATTTCGCTACCATCATACATTTGTAGTAGTAATGGACTTTCTACGCCAACCAGACTCATATGACATAATATTGAGGAGACCCTTCATGTGAGGGAATCCAAATTGGTGTACAATTGGGCATTAGATCATGTGTATGTGTGTAGGGATTTGCAAATTTTAAAGATAGATCTGAGAACGTGGAGACAATATCCCATGGAAGGAAAGCTGTTCGGTAATGATTCGGTCAGAATTGAGCAGACCACATCCATACAAGTATGCCAGCCCAAGTGAGCTCATTACTCTCCTTAAGGAGTTTAAGGATTGTTTTGCTTGGAATCGTAAGGAGATGAAGGGTGTACCACCTGAGAGGTGGTGCAGCATACGATCACAATCATGGAGGAATTAAGACCAACCATGCAAAAACCATACCAAATGAATCCTAAATATGCGGCAATTATAAAGGAGGAAATCAATAAACTCATTTTGCTGCGGATTTCATCTATGAGATAGAACATACGGATTGGTTATCACCAATTAAATAGTGCCATAAAAGAATGGGAAACTTAGGGTATGTGTCGATCTTAAAAAGGTCAACACAGCTACTAGGAAAGACCATTATCCATTGCCCTATACGAAACACATTTTGGAGAGAGTGGTTGGTGAAGAAGCTTACAGCTTCTTGGATGGATTTTCAGGCTAAATAAAGTGTCTATAGCACCAGAAGACCAGCATAAGACATCCTTCAATACAATGTGGGGGACATTTTCTTACAAAGTCATGCCTTTCAGTCTCGCCAATGCCCCATAAATATTCTAACGATTAATGTGCACAGCCTTCAAAGACTACTTGCAAAAGTGGTTGGAGGTATTCATTGATGAGCTGTGTGCACACTCTCGATGGGTAGACCATATGGCTTGCTTAAGAAATGTGTTTAAGCGATGTCGATTATATTGTATATCCCTAAACCCTTTAAATTGCCAATTTTTGGGTTAAACATGGTGTGATATTGGGACACATTATCTCTAAGAATGGTATATCCACGGATGACAACAAGGTCAAGTTGATCTTGGAACTGCCACCACCCACTAATTACAAAGGTGTGCAAAGATTTATGGGCCACGTTGGGTATTACCGCCGCTTCATAATCTTCTATGCTAAAATTGCCAGGCTATTATACAAGCTACTCATTATCTTTGAATGGACTGAAGAATGCCAGGAAGCATATGATCGATTAAAGCAGGCATTGGCTAGCGCACCAATTCTAAGACCACCTAATTGTGACCTTATATTTCATGTGCATATCGATGCATCGAACTTTGCTATTGGATGCGTACTAGCGCAGCCTGGTGAGTTCAAATTGGACTACCTAGTCTGCTTTGCTAGTCTCGTCACTTGAATGATATAAAGGTGAATTACACTACCACAGAGCGAGAAGAACCGGCCATGGTTTATGCAGTTAAGAAGTATCGACATTACCTATTGGCAAACAAATTCGTGTTCTTTGTGGACCATCATGCCTTATTATATTTGGTGAACAAGCCTTGCACCACGCGGGAAGAATCACACGCTGGTTGCTATTACTATTGGAATTTGACTTTACAGTTATACGGTGAGAAAGGGGACACAACATGTGTTGGCTGATCATATGTCAAGCATTCCAAATGGGGAACTGGCAATTGGTGTTGATGGATGACCTCCCTAATGCTTATTTGTTCAAACTGGACATGGTGCCCGAATGGAGTGAGGAAAGAACTATATAAGCTAGGTAAGGACAACATTCTAAGAAGATGCATGAGAGAAGATGAGTTTGTCACAATATTGGATGAAGCTCATTCAAGGATAGCTGGAGGAGATTTTGCTAGAGAGATTACGGCTCACAAGGTGCTTCAAGCAGGACTATGGTGGCCTACATTGTTCGGAGACGCCATAGAGTTTGTTAAAAGGTGCGAGGAATGTCAGCAATTTGCTATCCCACAACAAAGGGACAGGATGCCGCTCACCCCTGTTATTGTAAGATAACCTTTCAAAAAATGGGGGATTGATTTTGTTGGATCTATTAGTCCAGCAGCGCATCCATCACAAGCTCGATATGTAATCGTGTGGCCACGGACTATTACACAAAATGGGTAGAAGCCAAAGCCTCTAAGTGAGTTGATGCACGAACAATAGCAACATTCTCATATGAGAAAATTATCTCGAGATTTGGCTACCCATTAGAGTTAGTCAATGATCATGGTTCACATTTCATTAATGAGGTGATTGATCACTTGCTGGATTCCTAGTAGTCCACCGGAAGTCATCACCTTATTATCCACAGGCTAATGGTCAAGGAGAGAGTACAAACAAAATTTTGTGTGTTATCTTGATGAAAACATTGGAAGCAAGTCGAACGGACTGGGAGCATAAGCTAACAGCATCCTTATGGGCATACCGAACATCATATAAGGTAGCGACAGGATACACTCCCTTCCGTCTAGCTTATGGTGTTGAGGCAGTAATGCCTATGGAATACCTAGTTCCAAGCTTAAGGGTTGCAGTGCAAGAACATCTGACAGAAAATGCATTAGTTGAAAGGCTAATTGATTTAGAGAAGCTGGTTGAGACTAGACTAATTGTATCGCATGGACTTATGGTCGAAAAACTACGAAGCAAACATTGGTTTGACAATAACTTAAAACAAAAAGAACTGGAAATGGGGGGCCTTGTCCTCATGTATGGTGTAGGGAGAACCAGAAAAAAGAAACTCAAGTACAGAGGCCTAGGACCTTTTTGAGTGTCCGAGATCACACCTCAGGGGTTGGATAGAATTGAGATAATTGAGGGCGTACAGATGGAGGGTTACGTCAATGGGAGAAAACTTAAAAAATATTTTGGACCACTGACGCAAGAGATGCTCTTGCAACATCTTTTAAAACAACAGAAGGAGCTCACAAAAGAAAAAATCCAACAGGCTCAAGAGGCTAAGGCAAGGGAGGCCAAAACCAAATAGATACTCCCCAGAGGAGAATGTTGCATGTGAACATGGCTTCACTAACTCTCCTAGACAAAGAGGAACTAAACATTGAGCCAGTGTGACTCAGGGGGGACTCTCTACGACTAAATGTCATGCAACGAGCATTGCATTGATAGATACGGGATCAAGTCATAACCTGATCTCCTATGAGACATGGGTAGCCTTAGATAAACGGCACCTTGAAACCACCAATGCACAAGTACGCAATGTGTACTTGACAACTACAAAAATTAAGGGATTTTTAAGTGTTAATGTTTCCATTAGAAATAATTCCTTCGTTGGGAAGGTGTTTGCATGCCTATAGGTTCCATGGAGGAGGAAATAATCCTAGGATGATCCTAGATTTGCGCTAGCAAATGTAATATCCAATGGGAGAAGAGGACAGCACTGCTGAACGAGGGAAACAATGTCATTTTTGTACCCTTATGGAGCCCGATAAACACAGGGAAGCAAGCCATGATTGAGGATATAGAGACACCAAGCATGGTGACATCAGCTCATGAAGCAAAAAAAGCATCAATTCCATAATCCCTACGCAAAAAGTAGCCCAAGTCACATGGTACACAACATTGGGTGCCTAAGGGTCAACTTGGAAACTAGCTCTACAAGGATGAGAAGAGTGTCAATAAAGGAATCAACAAGAAGGGTTCAAAAGGGAGAGAAGGGATAAAAATGGTATTCACAAGTAAGTTGGCGGTACTCCAAACAAAACAACACTCCATAAAGCATTCATAAGCAATGGGTTCAAAAGGATTTGCTAATGGCACAAGGTTATTACAAAGGTAATACAACAGTATGGGTGCCAAAACTCCACCCAGTGGCCACTAATGCAAACACCTCCAAATACAAAGCAAAGGGTAGTAAAGGCATTCAGAACCAACTCCCAACTAAAACCAATGCTAAGAGTGCACAAACACTAGTGTGGAGGACGAAGCCAACCCAACACGATGGGTTAAATATAACCAAACCAATACCTGTAAATCACCTCGATCAAGGATCTGGACAAGGACATAGAAAGGAGGAAAAAGAAGGTGCAACAAATGGACACTGATACAAGCCCCAATCCATAGGACTCAGTATAAACACTATTCACTTGGGTGGAGGGAAGAATCAAGCACTCTCAACGGAGTTAAAATGCTTGCAACAACACCTACCCAGAAGTGCCAAAGTACCACCTTGGTTTCCATGGCAATAAAAAGATGAAGGTATCCATTATTCACAAAATGGATACAAGGTAAAATTGGGTATCATTCACTTCTTTGAATGCATGGTTATGTGTCTGAGCATGAAGAGAAATATAGGGTATCAATCTTGCAAAACATGATCCAAAAAGGTTCACACCGTGAACTGATCCAAAACAGTTCACGTCGTGAATTGGTACAAAACAGTTCACGCCATGAACTGATCCAAAATGCTTCACGTCGTGAACTGATCCAAAGTGCTTCATGCCATGAAATGGTTACTTTTTTGAGACCAATCATAGGAAGACATGTGGCATTATTCATTAAGGCAGTCGCCCAGTCCGACGGCTGTGTGCCATAAATTCAAAATTCTTTACTTTTTTGAGACCAATCATAGGAAGACATGTGGCATTATTCATTAAGGCAGTCGCCCAGTCCGACGGCTGCATGCCATAAATTCAAAATTCTTTCCTTTTTTTGTCATTTTGCAATCGCCGATCATCGTGTGCACAAACGCAACAATTGAGCCTTCCTTGCATCGCCTTCCTCCTCACTTCTTTGAGTTCAATCGACACCTGCATGTTGAGGTGGGAGCTTGGGCCTTTCCTTGTGTTTTCTTTTCTTTCATGTGTTGAAATGATTGATAATCATCATTGCATGCTGTTGTCGAGCAATGTCCTTGCTTGTCAAAAATGTATTTGATTAATTTCTTTCGAGGTTTTCTCCTACAAGGTATTTCTCGGTTTTGAGCCCTCTGTCTTTTCAGAGTCTGCTTCTTTTCTCTTCATTTGATTGTCTGCTACTTCTGCATTTTCACCCTTTGCTCCCACATAATGCCTTATTACTTCATCCACATTTAACATATATAAGGGCACCAGATCGGAGTGTTCACGGAGTATTCTATTCTCTTCATCATCATCAAAGCCTTCTAACATGTTGAATGTTTTAGCATGGATTGGCCTCTGAGCAGGTTCCACTGATCTCCTTACATTGGAAAGATCAACATGCACTTTCTATTTTCCCTTTTTGATGGTGATTTTGTTCCTGCCTCAGTCCTGCTTTACCTTTCCATGTCTCAACCAGGGCCTTCCCAATAACACTTGGTAAGATCCGGTGTGTTTTTGTATGGTAATAACCACTAAGTTGACCTTGAAGTCAACTTGTTTGATTTTCATTGGGACATTTTTTATGATTCCTTTAGGTACTACTACCATGTTATATGTTGCCATTCTTATGTTGAATGGAATGGGTTCCCACTTGAGACCCAATCCCAATGCAGTTTCCTCGGGCATGGAAGTATTCCAAACTATGCAGTCTGCCACTTTATGAGGCCCACAACAATAGAAACACTAAAGTTTTCAATTAACTTCTTCCTGAGCAGTTTCTACCCTTTGGATTGTTTCTGTGCACAGGAGATGGAGGTTTTGAGTCAATTGTGTGGATGAAGTGGGACACTTTTTAATATCATGGTCAAAGGTTTTACAATATATGCAGTATAGAAAAACAGGTGCCTTGTATGCACAATGGGGATTGGGATGGTTGTAGTGATTGCACTCAACACAAGGAATTTCGTTCCTCATAAAGGCATTAAGGATGTCTGGTTTTGAGGGAGTTCATCCTCTCTTAGAGATGTCGATTGAAAGGTTTTAAGCAAGGCTGCATAGAATTCAGGGAATGACAATTCTGATATCGATCTTTCTTTAGCCATTGCATCACTTGGTTTAGATGAGGAACACCTCATAGCATGATCATCTTCCAGCATGTTGTCATCTAAACACACTGCTTCTTTACAAAATTGATCGAATGTTTCCAGATTAGCTACAATGATCAAGTTGTGTAAGCTGTTATTCTTTAAGCCCATTATGAAACATCTCTTCAATTGAATATCGTTTAATTTTTTCCATGACTCACATCATGAGTCCAAGAGTTTTATCCGAAGGATAAAGTCTCTAATAGCATTACGCTCAATTGAATAGAGCTCTTTTGCTACACTCCACCAATCACCTTGTCTTAAAAGCCATGAATAAAGGTTGACTTTAAGGTTCTGAAGTTGGTCTTAATCGCCGGCATCAATGTGATGAACCATCAAAACTAGCTTTTCCCTCTAAGCATAGGTTCAACGCATATAACTTGGTGGGACAGTTGGGATTTCCAAAGGCTTCACATCGCTATTCAAACATTTGTATGAATAGAACAGGATCTGTTGTTTCGTATGCATAGGTTCAACGCATATAACTTGGTGGGACAGTTGGGATTTCCAAAGGCTTCACATCGCTATTCAAACATTTGTATGAATAGAACAGGATCTGTCGTATTTGCCCATAATTTTGAAAATCTGTACGGCCATATTTCTGTATGAGTCACTGAGACCATATGTGATTGCTCTTATTGGGAGAGACTCACTGAGTCCTTGGGCTATCCCCCTTTCTAGACTAGTCAGTATGTCTAAGGTGTGGGCATCCAGGAAAGGGTTGGTACCTATAGGAGTTGTGGAGATGTTAGGTAAGGAACCAAAGCTCGGTGGGATCGAAGTGACAGGAGGTGTAAAGCCCAATGACACACTTGTTATAGACATGGCTAATGGCATTGGGAGGTGCATTTGTGGAATAGATCTCAATGGCTTGAAGGTGTCAACCATTGGGTTCAGTCCTTGTGTAATCCCTTGTGATCCCTCTATCATTGCCATGTCTGATTTCGTAATTGCTCCTTAATGAGCAAGCACACTGTGTGTTTTTTCTTTTTTAACTTTTTATATTTTCTCACAGCCCGTTTTACAACCTCAAGAGGCCTGGCGTTCTCTTCGTTGGGTCAAACGGGTGTCTGTTCGCCCTGATTAGTTTAGGCGCTATATGCACGTGAACGACCTCTTAGAGATAATTTTTTGGAAAAAGCGTATGCTAGTAACTCCCCAGATGGAAGAGGAGATCCTAAAACCAATTTTCCATCACTGTCTCAAGATGAAAAAATTTTCAAGGAATTTTTTTTCCTATTTCGCAGCACATTTTTGAGGGTGTTTCAAAAGGAATTTTGAAAAACTCTATATAAGGAAGTTGTAGTATTTTTGGAGTACTACGACTTTGTTTCCCTGAGTCATCCATAATTTCATCGTTTAGACCCTCAAAAAGTAGCTCGAATATGGCTCGTTGTCGTTTTTGCGCTGTTTTTTTTAACGATTTTTCATGGTTTTTGGGTTGTTTTTTGCCTTGATTTTCGGGTCAAGTTTTGAGGCTGCTGGTCAGAGGCCAAAATGATCGATTTTGACTTTGGACAAGCGAGTCCAAAGTCAAAGAGCTCGATGTCAACTTTCGAATGAGCCCTAGAGTACCTTCATCGGATACACAGTTTAGGAGATACGGGCCTCCAAACAGGGGTGTTTTTCAAAGTCCTTTTCTTTTTTGGCCGACGAACCCCTTTTCACGTCGTGAACTAGCAGGGCACAATTCACGATGTGAAGCGGACTTTATGGATTCTATAAATTTTGATTTGATTTTATTTGATTTTTTGGTTCGCGTGAACGAAGGGTCTCACGCCGTGAACCGAACTTCATGAAAAAGTTAAATACGATTTGTTGGGTCTCACGTCGTGAACCAGACTTCACGAAAAAGTTAGATGCGATTTTTTTCGCGTGAATGAAGGGTCTCAAGCTATGAACCGTTATCGGTTCACGCCATGAACCACACTTCACGAAAAAGTTAAATGCGATTTATTTTTATTTTATTTTTTTTGGTCGCGTGAAGGAAGGGTCTCACGCCTCAGAACCCTTATCGGTTCACGCCGTGAACCGGACTTCACAAAAAAGTTAAATGCGATTTTATTTTATTTTTTTGGTCGCGAACAAAAGGTCTCACATCGTGAACCCTTATCGGTTCACATCGTGAACCTGACTCCACGAAAAAGTTAAATTTGTTTTTCTTTTAGTATACTTATTTTCTCTTCATTTCTTTCTTCTTACGTCTTCATAACTAGTTTTTTGTATATCTATTTTCTGGTCATTTTCTTCTTCTTCTTTTCCTCTAGCCCCACCCCCCCCCCTCTCTCTCTCTCTCTCTCTCTCTCTCACACACACACACACACACCCCATTTCCTTCTTTCTCTTTTCCCCCACCCCCCTTCTCTCTCTCTCTCTCTCTCTCTCTCTCTCTCTCTCTCTCTCACCCACACACACACACCCCATTTCCTTCTTTTTCTTTTCCCCCAACCCCCCCCCCCCTCTCTCTCTCTCTCTCTCTCTCTCTCTCTCTCTCTCTCTCTCCCTCCCCGCTCTCTCTCTCTCTCCCCTTATTTTCTCATGTGCATCTTCTTTTTCTTCTTCTTCTTCTTCTTCTTCTTCTTCTTCTTCTTCTTCTTCTTCTTCCTCTCTCTCTCTCTCTCTCTCTCTCTCTCTCTCTCTCTCTCTCTCTCTCTCTCTCTCTCCCCCAAATTCCCTCATAAATTAACCTCTACTTAATTAAATCAATTGAGTCTTTATTAAAATCTAAGAGGTGTCCACATGGCTAGATTTACATGACCTTTGCCTCTGCATCATGTGAGCTCTCTTATGTTTAAGTTCCATCTACCAACAGACATTCTTATGCACATTCCACATTAAGAAACTGAAAAACTTTTTTATTTTTAAAAATACTATTTAGGGAATACTCTATTAGCTTTATTTAAAATGCACCCATACTTGGTTCTTATTACAAGTGTTATTTAGAGTCATAGAGAGAGAGAGAGAGAGAGAGAGAGAGAGAGAGAGAGAGAGAGAGAGAGAGAGAGAGATGACTTTCATATGTGTGTGTGTGTGTGTGTGACCCCATTTTCAATTGAGTAGATGCTCTCTACCATATATATGAGTGAAGAATAAGTGTCATACAAAGGTACTATTATAAAATAACATTTATGAGAAATCTAGCCACCACAGGCATCCAATTATGAATAAGGGCTAGTTATATATAACATGTTATCTCATATAATGAATGCAAACAATCCCCCTTTATGCTAAACATGTTCTCTAGTTTCTAACTTGCTCTTTAGTTTTTGGGGGATGTGTGTGTGTGTGTGTGTGTGTGTGTGAGAGAGAGAGAGAGAGAGATTGTGTTGAGATTAGAGAATATTTCTTATTATGTTCCTATTTATTCTTTGTGAAAGAGAGAGAGTAAATAGTGAGAGATGTGTGTGTCCTTATTTTTAAGAAGCATCTTCCTCCATGGTAGAGAGGGATAGATACCTTGAAGGAGAGAAGCTGACAAGCATCGGCTAGGCTTAGAGACCCAAGCTTAGAAGCAAGGTAAGTACACCACAACCGTTGTTACTCCCTATTGTGTGCATGATAATTTCCTACTTTTGTATCCACACCTCTTTCTCTTCATAATACCCTTAAGATTGATCAAAGTGTTTCTTTACCCAATTTCCTTCAAGATGGGCCTTTGATATGGATAGTTAGGTCTTTGACTTGGAAGGTATTGCTATTTTTGTGGGCTCCTCCTCTATCAGCAGATAGTTTATTGCTTGTGTTTCTTGATTAGCTTGGGGTCCGACATTAGGCTTGGACTCAAAAATGGGCCTCCTAAGGAATGCCATGTCATCAAGGCCTATCAAAATGGGGGTCGTGGTTGAACCTTCCCCACCTTATATCAAAACCCCCTCATGTGACATATTGTTGGAAAGCTCTTGATGAGTAGGTTCTAAATATATAATCTCCGACAAATTTAGAGTTGATATGCTCAAGATATGCCTTTCCTTCCTAAAAGTAAATTTAAAATCTCCGTAAACGGATGCGCCAAGCTCATTGGTTGAGAGAGCATCTTATTAGAATATTTTAAAACCTTAGGAGGCCCATTTTAGAGTTCAAAATAAGCCTAATGGGAGAAGTACTAGTCTTTTTGCAAAGCTTGGGATGACCTGTTTGATGGGGCTCAAAGCTCTAGGGCTCCAAATTGGCACTATGATTAACATTATGATTGTGTCACCGTCCTGTTTTAGTTGATTTGTCTTGTTTGCTATACCCATTGGTGGATGGCACAATTAGTTACACTAATCTATGTTCGACCTAGTAGTACATGTTCTTCAGATAATGTTCTTCAGATATCACATACACCAAGGGATTATCTTTGATAAAGATATTAACTTTTAAAAATCCCTCAACTTGCACCATAATCCCTCAACTTGCACCATGCATGAGTTAACACTACGCACTTTAGCACGTTGGGCTCAAGTTTTGGCTTACCCAAGTCTTCTCATATTCCATAGAAAAGAAAGCTATGACTTTCCCACGTCAATCAATGCTATGTGCTATATTAGAGACTTAGTTAGTAGTGGTAGAGATTTGAATAGCCTTGCTAGTTCAATGTCCAAGTCCTCATCTTCTAGTGATGTGACTGCAACCATGTTCATATATAAAGGTTTATTTTGAAACCTTTGTTTGGCTTTTGCCTCACGAGCCTTAGCTTCCTCTCTAACCTATATTTCTAGCCTTTTCTTGTGTACCTAGGCTAGCTTATCTTGGGTTAAGGGTCTCTAATACTTTCTAAATTTCCTCCCATTCATGTATCCCTCCATTTTGACACCATCAAGGGTTTTAATTCTCACCGAGGCCTTGTGGAGTAGTGTCCGTGACTCTGAATGGTCCAATTCTGTGATATTTTAGCTTAATGTTCCTCCATATTATAAATACAGCCTTGTGGGGTAATAGACACTTGATTCTATCATCCTGAGAAACCATCTAAGAAGCTATAGGCTTCTTCTCGGCCACTTATCCTAAAAGCTTGCTCTATGTAGGGAAGTGGATAATCGTCTTTGCGTGTTGTGGTATTGGCATTATTTAGGTCCACACATACCCTTAGTTTTTCATTTTTCAATTTTCACTAAAATCAAGAGAAGAAAGGGATGCATACACCCTATCCTCTTCCAAATCAAGAGAAGAAAGGGATGTGTACATCCTATCCTCTTCCAAATTAGTCTCTTGAACTGAGGTGGCTTGCTCTATGATGTGTTAGATTTGTTACTAGAAGTTCCCATCTATTAAAAGTGTTTTTAGGTTCACCTTTAGAACTTGGATATCTTTTCTAAAGTATATATGACCTAATGCCTAATCATGCACCACCTTAACTTCCCTTGTGAAAGGTTTGCCGATAATAACGTCATCATATGAATTTGGTTGTCTCTTGGTTGTTGACACAAGAAGTTAATTACCACCATGAATGTATGATGATGATTAAACTTGAAGACTTTCATCATCATGTTTTGCAAAACATTCACAGGTCTCATTAAAGTTTGTGTATCTGCCATTTTCACTATGAGACCCATTCTTTCTAAGGTAGTTTTTTCCCATTTTTCGTAGCATTTCTTAGTGATAATGTTGAATTTTTCTCATCCATCTAGGATTACAATTACCTAGTACCCATTATGGTGATCTGGAATGGTGGCATTGGTCTCATTACTCTCGTAGGTGACATAGTTGGGTTACTAGGATTTGGATGAATTTGGAAACCCTACCATTCTCTGTTAGCTGGAGTACACCTTCAGAGTTATGCTATGGTGTGTCCCTCACTTGGATGAATCTTATTTAGAAAAATATTCTACCCGTCTTTCCATAACTTAGGGGTGCTTCGTAGCAATGGCCCTATTGGCATGCTAATTTGTGTGATGATAGGAGCACCGTGATAGTGGCCATGTGTCTTGGTCTCTTCATGACCTATTGTTCTATGTTGTGGTCTTCTATGTAACTTTGGAAAGAAGAAGGATCATGGGGAAGGAATTTGTCCTCATTTTTGCAAACATTTAGGTCATGAGATCATTCCATAAGTCATGGTCAAAGCAAAGCTCTTCCTCCCTTTATTCAAGGAATGGTTCAAGCACATCTATTCCTTTTCGATTTCTATAATTTCTTGGCATGGATACATTATATCAAGCCTACCTTATCAACCCTTAATTTTTCTTCAAACTTGACTTGGCATTTTTCTACTAGGGCTTTAGTTATTTCTAGCTTTTAAATTTCCTCTTTGGCATTTGGATTGTCTAGGAGTTATATGTCAATGATTAGCGTATTGATCCTTCTTTGTAGGATCCACCATCACTTATTAGTTAGGGATTCTCTATTGGGTGATATGTAATGCGTGCTTTGGGTTTTTCCCATGTGTGGCTCTGTCATGCCTCCAATGAGTGCACCATCCTATCGGCCCACACATTCAAGCACCACACCTGTGCAACCTATCAAATCTACAAACCCCCAATGGAGAATTGTGGAAGGATTTACATAGAAGTTGATGTCTCTCCGCTTGATTTTTACAATCTTTGAGTTTGTGATCCACTCCACATTGGGAACATGTATAAGCTAGAGCACATTTGCATATGCGATTTATCATTGAGTTGGCATGCTACCTTGAGTGCGAAATTTGCCACTCTGTGGGGTCCTTCACAATGGAAGCATTGCATTGGGGCCCTCCTCTCATTGTTGAGTTAATATCCCATCCTTTTCACTCAATAGTGGTATGGACTTAACTAGTATTAGCTTGGCTCTTTGTAGCATATATAGATTTTCTATGAAACCTTTTCATAGCATAGATAGCTTTTCTATGAAACCTTATAAAGTTGCATTATTAACTCTATTTTTTTAATAAAATAATAAAATTATCTTACCAAATCTAACATAGCATTACATAATCCGACAATTCTCATATTCTTTTCCTTGAATAGACAAAAAGTTATCGTCGCACAACAATTAATATTCGCTTTTTTTCCCTCGCTTTCTAGTTATCATGGAAAAATTGGATGAGATCAACCTGGTTGTATTTATTAAAAAAAACGATATAAGAAGGAGGAGGCAGAAGGGCAAGATGACATGTACTCTCTTTATAGAAGGCCATAAGGAGGAGCACAAGGCGTTTTCTGAAGAAGACCACATAACACACCATGTGCACGCGAGGGGGGGGAGAGAGAGAGAGATTGAGAGAGGGTATTAACATCGGTAGAATGCAACACGAGGGCATATACGACCAACGGTAGAGAGAGAGAGCTTGCTATTGAGAGAGAGAGAGAGATCAAAGTGGGACTAACGTCACATATCCAACGTTATGGAGTTGTGGCTAGAGAGGGGACACTCCACTTATAAAAGGGCGATCGACCTGGACTTCTACATCGAACAAAATTGAAATATAAAGTTGGGCGGCCGGGTCAGAAGATGGCGAGCGGATGGTAACGTCGGCCTGCCCAAGGGCATGCGCGAAGTCGCGGGTGCCGCCGAGCACCGAGACGGCGCCCGAGTCGACGCTGCCCAAGAGCACCAGAGAGCCGCTGCAGCTGGCGGCGGCAGCAGAGCCATGTGACTTTCTACCAGACTGCGGGAGGTCGAGGGTGGCGGTGAAGAAGAAGTAGCGGAGCTCCGCTGATGCAGCGTGGTAGAGATAGAGGCCAGTCGCATTGCCCATATTATTATCGTCGGCGGAAGCGCGGGTGGTAAGAGTGAGGGGCTCCGAGAACAGCGTCGGGATGAGAGGCGTTGAGGAGGTGCTGGAGGCCGTGAGGTTGTGCGCGGATGGGTGGTGGTGGAGATGGAGTTGAAAGGAGAAGGAGAAGAAGCGAGGGGGGGGCACGGCGGCTGCTGCTGCTGCTGCGGCGGCGGCGAGGCTCGCCAGGAGGGGCAAGAGGAAGCTATGCATCGTCAAGGGCAGGCAAGGGAGGACAGGTCTGTTCGCCATCTCCTAATCTTAAATAGAAAGTCGGTAAACGCCGCCTACGGCTTTTTGCCCAGTCCATCGTTGCCAAGTGGAGGGCTTAGCCATCCACAAACCAAAAAATAAAAATTAAAAAAATAAGTGGTAAGTCACACATCAATGTCACGCACTTTTAAAGTAACGATTATTCTCATGGACCCGTTTATAAAATTTGAGAACTCCATTTCCAAAGTTTGCCCGTCAAAGTTTCACTTAAAAAATCTTTACACAAAAAATATATAAATCACGAACTCTACTTTAAATTTTAACAAAATGTGACAAAGAAGAACACTACCACTTCAAACTCTTGATGAAAAAAAATATTGGGGCTCCTTGAACAAAAAGTTATGGGATCATCAACTCACTACACCTTTCAAATCAGCTTATTTTATGTATTAAGGACTTTCAAAATACCTCGCTTTCAGAAATTTCCTTAAATGAGGGTGTCCCTTTATTGTTTGTGATGCTTATTCACTCAAAGATTTGTGAAGCCTCTTGGTCTTGATTTTAATAAGTTTAAACATCCCATTAAGGATATTGGAGAAAGCCATGTCACCAATCATGTGCTCTCCTCATCATCACTTGATCGTGCATTGCAACTACCTCCCCATTCTACTCTGGCTTTGCCTAGGATCCTGGCCTCTGGCTCCTCTTTCTCCTCCATTACATTCTACCCATAGAGGACAACCCCCATGCTTGTGACAAAGGAATGCCTAGGTAATCACAAACGAGAGATTACAAAACGAAATCAACCTACCCTCATGCTCGACAAAGTAGTTTAATTTGGCTTGCTATCCATATGTTGCCCAGAGAAAAAAAATCCAATGATCATCCCTCTATTGTGTGTGGGGTTAGAAAACAAAAATACACCCCAAAGAACTACAATTGTGTGTGTGTGTGTGTGTGTGTGTGTGTGTGTGTTAGAAAACAAAATTACACTTGAAGAAGAACTGCAAATTTGAACTAGAGTAGAGAGTTAGAAAAAAGAAGATACTTGAGTGTTTATGAGCAATGAGGACTAAAATAAAATATATTAAATATACAAATGGAAAGCTCTAATTAGTTGATGTAGGTCCCAAACTTTAAGGGGGGAAACTACTAACCTGCATCCACTATTCACCATAACAAATATGTCATGTGGGAACTATAAGTTATGCATGCAGTTCTTTGATTGTTATGTCGATTTGTTATGTCGATTAGAAAGAACAATACTTTGCGTCAAACCTATTGAGAAATAATAGTTCAACGGTGTTATATAAGTAAAAGAAACCTTGCAAGAAATTTAAAATTTTGTGCAAAGGTTAGGATAGCCAACTAAGTAACAATTATGAATCAAAGGAAATGAAGATGAACTTAAGAAATCTCAAAAAAAACTTTCTAGCGGGAAATTTAAATAGTGATAAAATATTAGATATGTAATTTTATGGGGATGTGTGTGTGTGTGTGTGTGTGTGTGTGAGAGAGAGAGAGAGAGAGAGAGAGAGAGAGAGAGAGAGAGAGAGGTACTTAAGTAGTACTTAAGTAAAGCTAAAATATTTTTGGATCATACCCTTCACATCTCTCTTTCCTCTAGACAATGAGAATCATGATCAGCTTCATAAATTGACATGCAAGCTCTAATCCATAACAAAATCCATTGCCTTTGTTTCTACAATATGCCAAAGATGGCTAGCTCAAAGACAGTTAGCTTTAAAAAAAGGAAATACAAATTGGCAGATCCTGGTTTTGCTTACCTTGTAAACCTTCTCTTCATTCTTGTAAGTTGGGTTTACATTTTAGACTAATATCTCGTGTATATAGATCCTAGCATATTCTTTTATACAAACTTTGCCTAATTTCTCTAGAACCTCCTATGTGCTTACTGTTGAGATATCGAGCTCATCTAGTGAGGCGGTGGACACTCATGACCCGCCTGGGGGATAGGCCCCACACTTACACCATTGGCGTGGTTGGTGAGATCATGGGTGATATGCAGCCAGTGGGATGACAGGCTATGTGACAGCCATTCTAGAGACTGGCATAGTTATAGCGCCAGCTCATTTAGTTGGGTTCACACTATAGAGAACCCTAGTATGTATTTGGTTGAGTACCTTTTCATATTGTGTGTACTCTTATCTTTGTATATGGTGTGTTGAGTGTTGTGTGAAGAAGAAGAAGATTTTCAGTCTCTCACCTTGTGTGTTCTCTTTTAGGGTTTTGTGAGAGTGTGTGTGTGCTTGCAAGAGCTCAATCTCTCTTCTCCCCTGCATCTTTTCATGGTATCAGAGCTTGGTTCATGCTAAGGGCTGAGCTGCAAGCAAGAGAAGCACAGGAAGCGGTATGAGGGTAAGAGCCTCAACTACTCTTTCCTATTTGTGTTGGCGACTACACCCTTGTTGGGAGCTCTACGGGAGGCACCGGCAAACGATCTGTGATTGAGGAGCTTTCATCGCGGGACTAAAGCTATAGGGAAACTATATTGTCCTATCGGACTTAATTTTTTGGGCCGAAAATGCGTCTCGAGCACGTTAGGACCTTTGTTTTTTGAAAAGCAGGTGATTTCAAGCACTGCGAGTAAGTCATCGATTCTATGCAGAACTCTGTTTTAAGAACTGCAGGAAGACAAATTGGTTGTGCAGACATTGTGTGTGCTCTGCAAGGAGGTCAAACAATTTCCATTGGGTGTATGTATGCACATTGAGGCCACTAGTTGTGACATTTGAGTGTAGTACAGTACCGCTGTAGAAAATACAGCAGTTTGTGCAGGACAAACCAAAGTGCTGTTTCTGGTAAATTTGTGTGTCTGGCAAGATGTCAAATGATGGTATAAACCAGATTGTTGCTGAGAAGCTTGACAAGAACAACTTCCATGCTTGGAGGTTCAGGTTGACAAATTTCCTGATGGGAAAGGGTTACTGGGACTACATAGAAGGTGAGTATGAAGAGGCACCGGAGATACCGGAGATCAATTCGACTGCTGCAGATGTGAAAGAGTTCAAGGATTGGAACCAAGGAGCCAGAAAAGTTATGTATTGGCTCTCTATTAGTATACAGGACACCATGATACATACAGGATGCCAAGTCCCCCAAGGAGGCGTGGGATAACGAATACCAAGGCATGAAAGGATCAGTTGAAGAATGAACTTCATACTGTGGAGAAAAAGAGTATGTCTGTGAATGACTATACATTGAAGATCAAGGGTATTGTGGAATCCCTTGCATCTATTGGCGTTTCATTAGATGACGATGATAAGGTGGAAGTCTATCTACGTGGTCTCAGGCCACAATACAAGGCGTTCAAGACGTCTATTCAGACTCGGGAAAACATTCCCAATTTCACAAATTTGGTGTCTATGTTGATTATAGAAGAGAAGAGCTTGGGTGAAGACTAAAAGCCTTCACAAAACAAAAATAGTTCAGAGCAACAGGCCTTCTACACAAGTTCAGGAAGAGGACGAGGTAGAGGAGGCCGTGGACGCGGCCAAGGAGGTGGCCGAACAAGTAATCAGAATTATGGCCAGTAGGCAGCAATAGCAAAAGTCCCAGAATTCACAACAACAACAACATGCGGGTGGAAGAGGCCAATTCAGAGGTAGGGGGAGTCAAAGAGATCGTGGAAATTGGCAAAGGCAGTATAATGATACACGTGGATGCTTTTATTGTTGTAAGCCTGGACATGTGCAGGCAAATTGTTATAAGAAGCAGGCTGACATGCAAAATGAAAAATTACAAAAAAACAACTATGCATCCTCTAGCAAAAACAATGAGGATAATGAAAGGTTGTTTGTTATGTAGCATGTCGTTAATGCCATGTCTGAAAATGTTGAAGCAACACATAAAGATGATGTATAGTACGTTGATTCAGGTGCTTCGGACCACATGACAAGTCATTGGGGAGTGGTTCAAGGAGATGAAAAACCTTGAAAGACAAGGTTTTGTGGAAACAAGGGATGACACTGCTCATCCAATTGCCCATGTTGGAGATGTGCCATTGTCTATGCAGGATGGCAAAGTGAAGTACCTTGCAGATGTACTTCATATTCCGAACATAACAAAGTATCTGGTTTCAATTGGCCAGATGATTGAGCAGGGTTTGCAGGTTCGGTTTAACCTTGATGGTTGTTATGTTGAAGACTTTAAAGACAAGTGCAGGTTGGTTTGCAAAAGGCAACAGAGTGGGCAAAATGTTCACATTGAATGTAAACATGCCTGAAGTGAGTGCTGCGATGTTTGCAAATGGTTCAGGAATTATTGCACACACAGACATCTGGCATAAAAGAATTGGACATGTGAATGTGCAGAGAATGAAGTCTATGCAGACTAAAGGAATTGTGACAGGACTGCCAAAGTTTAAAGTTGAAGGTATGCAGAAAATATGTGAAGCATGCCAATTTGGAAAGCAAACAAAGCATGTATTTCCACGTGACAGAAATGTGAGCAGAAATGCACTAGATGTTGTGCATTCAGATGTATGGGGTCCTACAAAGACCATGTCTATGGGAGGTTGGTATTATGTGACATTTCTTGACCACACAAGGAAAGTGTGGGTATACTTCATGAAGGAGAAGGGTGAGATGTTCACTCATTTTCAGAATTTCAGAGTTATGGTTGAAAAGAAAACAAGGAAATATGTAAAGTGCCGAAGGTCAGATGGAGGGGAAGAGTACTTCTCCCCAATGAGTTATGGTTGAAAAGCAAACAGAATTTCAGAGTTATGGTTGAAAAGCAAACAGGGAAATATGTAAAGTGCCAAAGGTCAGATGGAGGGGGAGAGAACTTCTCCAATGAGTTCTCTGATTTTTTGAAGAAGAATGGTATTCGGACACAGTTTACATACAGATACACTCCACAACAAAATGGAGTTGCTGAGCAGAAAAACAGCACAAAGGAGTTGCTGAGCGGAAAAACAAGCACATTGCTAAGATTGCACGAGCATTGATGGGAGAGAAGAATATGCCAGCCGCATAGCTATTGGGCTGAGGCTGTTTCTACAACAGTTTATATCATGAACAGGACTCCAACTGCAGCCATACATGATGTAACTCCAAAGGAGAGGTTTACAAGCAGAAAACTTGATTTGTCTCATCTGAAAGTCTTTGGATGCATTGCATATGTGCATGTGCTAGATGAGCTGAGAACTACGCTAGATCCAAAAGCTAAAAAATGTGTGTTTATTGGGTATTCCCTTAAGCAAAAGGGATACAGGTGTTATAACCCTACTACACGTGAGTTGACGGTAAGCAGGGATGTTGTTTTTGATGAGATGAGCAGCTGGTATGCTACTGGAAAAGAAGCTGTTGGGGATGATGTTGTGAGTGGAAATGTGGTTGCACAGAATGCAAGTCAGCAATCACAGTCTTTGAGTGGACCAAGAGAGTCCTCATCTAGTGGTTCAGTTGATAGACCATGGAGTGGCAGGCTGCATCATAATACCAATCCTATGCAAATGTGATTAGTACATCACATAAAGGCAAAGAGAAAGTGGTTGAGCCCCTTAGTATGCCTGACATTTCTGCAGGGCATTCTCATGTTGATGGAGAGTCTAGTGGCTGTCAGAGATGAGCCTTAATGAGGATCTTGGGATACCAGTTATGAGAACACCTGGTGTAAAGAAGGCTATGGAAGCCATGAATGCAAAGCTCAGGATGACAAAGTGAAGTACCTTGTAGATGTACTTCATGTTCCGAACATAACAAAGAATCTGGTTTCAGTTGGCCAAATGATTGAGCAGGGTTTGCAGGTTCGGTTTAACCCTGATGGTTATTATGTTGAAGACTTTAAAGACAAGTGCAGGTTGGTTGCAAAAGGCAACAAAGTGGGCAGAATGTTTACATTGAATGTAAACATGCCTGAAGTGAGTGCTGCGATGTTTGCAAATGGCTCAGGAATTGTTGCAAACATAGACATTTGGCATAAAAGAATTGGACATGTGAATGTGCAGAGAATGAAGTCTATGCACACTAAAGGAATTGTGACAAGATTGCCAAAGTTTAAAGTTGAAGGTATGTAGAAAATATGTGAAGCATGCCAATTTGGAAAGCAAACAAAGCATGTATTTCCACATGACAGAAATGTGAGCAGAAATGCACTAGATGTTGTGCATTCAGATGTATGGGGTCTTACGAAGACCATGTCTATGGGAGGCTACAGGTATTATGTGATATTTATTGATGACCACACAAGGAAAGTGTGAGTATACTCCATGAAGGAGAAGAGTGAGGTATTCACTCATTTTCAGAATTTCAGAGTTATGGTTGAAAAGCAAATAGGGAAACATGTAAAGTGCCTAAGGTCAGATGGAGGGGGAGAGTACTTCTCCAATGAGTTCTCTGAATTTTTGTAGAAGAATGGTATTCAGAGACAGTTTACATGCAGATACACTCCGCAGCAAAATGGAGTTGCTGAGCGAAAAAACAGGCACATTGCTGAGATTGCATGAGCATTGATGGGAGAGAAGAATATGCCGCATAGCTATTGGGCTGAGGCTATTTCTACAAAAGTTTACATCATGAACAGGACTCCAACTGCAGCCATACATGATGTAACTCTAGAGGAGAGGTTTACTGGCAGAAAACCTAATTTACCTTATCTGAAAGTCTTTGGATGCATTGCATATGTGCATGTGCCAGATGAGCTGAGAACTAAGCTGAATCCAAAAGCTAAAAAATGTATGTTTATTGGGTATTCCCATGAGCAAAAGGGATACAGGTGTTATAACCCTGCTACACGTGAGTTGAGGGTAAGCAGTGATGTTGTTTTTTATGAGATGATCAACTGGTATGCTGCTAAAAAAGAAGCTGTTGGGGCTGATGTGAGTGGAAATGTGGTTGCACAGAATGCAAGTCAGCAATCACAGTCTTTAAGTGGACCAAGAGAGTCCTCATCTAGTGGTTCAGTTTTGATAGACCATGGAGTGGCAAGCTGCGTCATAATACCCGTCCTACAAATGTGATTAGTACATTACATAAAGGCAAAGAGAAAGTGGTTGAGCCCCTTAGTATGCCTGACATTTCTGCAGGGCATTCTCATGTTGATGGAGAGTCTAGTGGATCAGAGATGAGCCTTGATAAGGATCTTGGGATACCACCTATGAGAACACCTGGTGTAAAGAAGGTTAAACAAAACATGCACATGAGCTGAAAGAGCGACATAGACAATAGCGATAGCGATAGCGATAGCGATAGCGATAGCGATAGCGATAGCGATAGCGATAGCTAGAATGTACTCAATACATAATGAGCAAGTGGAGTACAACTCTAGTAGCCCTAGCACCAGGGCGGCTAACGTGGCTTACTAACACACTAAGGGTGTGTTCTCATGGGGAAAAACCTTTGCTAGCATAGGGTAAAAGGTGTTCATGATTAGCTCTATTCACACCTGAACTTCCCAGAGTTAGATGGCTAACAAACCCCCCTGAAGTGAATGGCATGAACGGATACAAGGTGTAGCATACTACTTTGGTAGAGGTAATACGTTCCCATAGTTAGAAGACTAACAAACCCCCTAAAGTGAATAGCGTGAACGGATACATGGTGTAACATACTACTTTTATAGAGGTAATACGTTCCCATAGTTAGAAGGCTAACAAACCCCCTAAAGTGAATAGCGTGAACGGATACATGGTGTAACATACTACTTTAGTAGAGGTAATAAGTTTAGAGCTTGTCAGAAAGCTTTAAAATTCTCCCTGAAAAGTAACTTGGTAAGTACATCTGCCACATTGGCACGTAGGGTCAAGGCTATCTCTCCAGCATGGAGTTGTTCCTTGACATATTGAAAATGCACCTTAATGTGCTTCATCCACACATGGAAAACTGGATTCCGCATAACTACTAATGCACTCTGACTATCAGTGTAAAGGGTTGGAGCAGACTCATGTCCGATACCAAGATCAACCAAAAGACGACGGATCCGGACACACTCCACAGTAGCTGTGAAGGTTGCCCTGTATTCAGCTTCACAACTAGACGTAGCTATTGTCAACTGCTTCTTGCTAAGCCATGAGATGCATGAGTTTCCAAGAAGGAAACAGTATCCACTGGTTGACACTCTTGTGTTGGAACATCCTACCCAATCTCACTATCTATGTAGGCAGACAAGCATAAGAAGACCCACTACTGTAAAACAATAAATAGTGTTGAGTGCCTTGAAGGTAGCGATAGACACGCTTCCCTTCTTGCCAATGCCAAGTGCCAGGACAATGCATAAGCCTGCTCAATTTGTGACACCCACTCTCACTATCTATGTAGGCATCCGACAGTTTGTTGATAGGTGGCTACATCAAAGGGCTCAAAAGAGTCGTCCATTGAAACTCGGAGACTGGGTTCCATAGTAGTAGAAATAGGTTTGCAATCTGTCATTTGAAATCATTCCAAGAGCTGCAAAATGTATCTTCTCTGAGGTAACATGATGCCCCCCTTAGTCGAAATAAACTGGATACTCAAATAATAATGCAGAAGACCCATGTCGAAAACATCAAATTTATTCTACAGGTCAGTGATGAAAGCTACAATGTGCCCCTCATCACGGCCTGTCATGAGCAGATCATCCACATAAATCTTGAGCATAAGAAAATGATCCCCTTGGTTGCAGACATAAAGAGTTCTTTCAGTGGGGCTATTCTGAAACAAGCAAGATAGCGGGTATTGTATCTTCTAATGCCAAGCACAAGGAGCCTATTTAAGGCCATATAGTGCTTTGCACAATATTCATACATGATGCTCTGCACCCTGATAAACAAAGCTAGGAGGTTGTGAGACATAAACCTCTACCTGCAAATCATCTTTCAAAAATGTAGTTTTAACATTCAACTAATGCACGTTCCAACCTTTATGCACAGCCAATGCAACCAGAGTTCGAATGGTTGTCATACGTGAGATGGTGTAAAAGTCTCATCAAATTCAATTCCTTCCCTTTGGACATAGCCCTTGGTGACTAATCAAGCCTTATATCAATCAATAGAGCCATCAAGCTTTCATTTTAGCTTAAACACCCACTTGTGTCTACAACACGCTTGCACAGCAGAGGTAGATTGCATAACTCTCATGTATCATTTTTGGCAATGGAGTCCAACTCCAAACGCATGGCTTAAATCCAATTGTCATCCTCCAAGGCATCAAAGTGAGAAATCAGTTCCTCATTTAGTGCGGTAGCAACAAGAGCCTTGTCTACAAAATGAGATGCATGTCTAGAGGCATCTCGTGTCCATCGTGGCAAAGGTTCAGGTAGCTTTTTGTCACATAAAGTAGCTCGAACCAGCACGGAATCCACTGAGAATCACAAATAGTTGCATCCTCTTCAATTAATGTATCACCCAAGGCATCCGGATTAAAGGGTTTCTGATCCAAAGAAATAGGGATATTGTTGAACTGTTGAATCTGTGGATGGGCAACAAAAGCCCTAGAAGGTTGAGTCAGAGCCGGGCTCAGAGGAGTCACCACTAGTACCAAACAAAGGCAGCAACATATCAAATACATCCGGAGCATCAATGGGATGGCTGGTAGCCGACAGGAAAGCATGGATTGAGATGCATATTCATTAAAGATGACATCTCTAGATACAATCAGCTTCCGACTGGACAGAACATACAACCGATATCCTTTGTTCTCATTGCTATACCCCACAAAGATACTGTTCAAAGCCTTTTCTTCAATCTTATGTCTGTGTTGTGTTGGTACATGCACATAAGCCAGACAACTGAAAACATGCATATGAGTAATGACTGGAATTCATTCCAAGCTTCATAAGATGTCATAGATTTCAAAGCCTTAATTGGACAGTGGTTCAGTACATAATTGGCACACATGATCGCTTCTTCAAGACAAAAATCTAGAAGGCAGATCCTTGCTTTTGAGCATACATCTAGCCATTTCCATGAGTGTCTGATTCCAACGTTCAGCCACACCATTCTGTTGTGGTGTATAAGGAGTAGTGCACTGATGATCAGTAAAATCATTTGACAAATATTCCCCCTCTCTGTCGATACGCAATGTCAGTAGCTTATGATTGCAAGCATTTTCAGCAAGGAAGAAACTGACAAAAAGCTAAAAATGCATCCAACTTGACTTTTAGACCGTACACCCAACAGAAGCGTGTGTAGTGTCATCAATGAAAGTCATGAAGTACAAATGTCTGCCAAAAGAGGGAGCCCACATAGGACCACAAAGATTACTGTGCACTAGTTGCAATAGTTGAGCACGGACAGTGCCATCTTTTGGAAAGGACTAACGATGCATCTTTCCCAGTATACATCCCTCGCATACATGCTTGTGGGGGAGCTGCATAGGTGGCAATTCATGAACCATAGGTTGATGTCGTAACCATAGAAGAAATGAAAAATTCAAGTGACCAAACGGAGCATGCCAAAGCTTAGTGTCATGTTGATTGCATGAGGATCAGTACTCCTATCATACATGTCAAGCCTATATAGCCCATTGCGCAATGTACCAGACAAGAGAAGTGCATCAGAATTAGTTCTATTCTGAATGGAGTAGCAATGATAAAAAAAATTGGATCTTCAAGCCAGCTTTGCTAAGTGCTAATATAGGAATGAGATTCGGATTCCGGGTACATACAAGGTGTCAACAAGAGTATAAGGATCCCCAGAGAATTAAGTCAATTCCACATTGCCGATGCCTTTGATGGCACAGATGCATTGTTAGCACACAAAACTATTCCACCTGTGACAAAGCATCTCTCAAGGTAGTAAACAGATGCTTGCATGAAGTAATGTGCTTAGTGGCACCAAAATCAAAGTACTAGTTAACATCTAATAAGGATATACAAGAGGCAGGCAGATCACTGCATGTTACTGTTAGTGCATAGCCATCATGTGCAAAAGTTTCTTCCTCTGCATTGTCACTTGTAGTGGGGCAGCAAGTCATTGATGCTTCTTCCTCTTCTCACTCTCTTTCCGCTTCCAACAGTCCTCTAAAACATGACCAAGTTTTCGACAGTGATTGCATCTCTTCTTCTTCTCAGCTATCTCCTCTTTGGACTTAGGGTCATCTGACTGGGTTGGTGCTTTTTCCTTAGGCTTAGCACGAGATGGAGCCCCATATTTTCCTTTGCCATGATGGGAGGTAGCAAATTCCTCCCATCATGGTGCTTTGCCCTTAGGCTTAGCACGAGATGGAGCCCCATATTTACCTTTGCCATGATGGGAGGTAGCAAATGCCTGATTGGAAGCAAGCATATTGTTCTTATTGGAATGAGACTGCTCTTCCTAAAGAAAGAGAGCCACCAACTCATCAAAGTTATACCGCTCTATATTTCTCTTTATTAGGAGGCGGAGTGTGGTAGAAAATCCCTGATATGATTCAGGCAGGCTATTGAGAATAGTAGATACAAGAGAACTATCCGAAATAACCTCATCAATACTTTCCCTCAGATCCTTAACACGGGTCAGAAATGCATGCATCTATCAAATGCTCCAAGTCAAGTTTCTTCCAAAGATAGGCAACTCAAGCTTCATCACGGATCTGATATAGAGAGGCAAGGACATCCCATGCACTCTAAGCAAAAGTACATGTACGGATATGAGGAATAACTTGTTGTTTGCAAGACATTAATAAGTGCACGTGCTTGTGCATCTTTGGCATCCCATCTGAGTTGTTCCAGTGTAGGAGGAATAGGGACAGGCTGTACACTACCACTAGAACCAGATTCACTGGTTCCAACAACGGATCCGCTAGATGTGCTGACAACAGATGCAAGCCAGTAGGCCGAATGTCAGCACAAGATACATATACCCACAAGTTCTTATTAGACCAGAACATGACAACGTATCATATATACCCACATGGGATGGTTGGTTCCATCCAACTTGTCCTCAACAGCATGCCAAAAAACTCATTAGTGTTTCTAGACATATTTCATAGCAAAGGAATATACAGACTGAAGTGTATCAAACACAGGGAGTATCTGTAAAGGGAGTCAAAGGGTGGTTGCAAGATGAGGGTACTCACTTTCATTCACTCTCTCTAAAATTGGGACACCGACACAACTCGGGCGGAGTATCTCGATCATGATATCGCCATCAATTAAAATATGACACGTGCCTCCCGAGCCTAAAGCCCCATATCTATGCCATGCCAGCAGGTTCGGGTTTCAAGTCACCATCCATGTCACCAGTACATGTCACTGCCACCTCGTTATCTCGATCAAGATATGTAGGCCACTCGGATCCACGTCAATGCCATAGTGGATCCCCCTCGACTTGCCCGCTCAGATGTACATTCAACATATTCAGTGATGCCATCTCCACCATCCACGTATCTCAAACGAGATAAGGAAATATCATCTCGACCATTGATGTATCTCGTTCGAGGTATGGAGATGTGATCTCATCCGTTCATATATCTTGTTCGAGATACCAAGATGCGATCAAAGCCATTGAAAAACCTCGATCAAGATACATCTACACAATCCTTCCTGTCCATTTGTGCCTATTCCAAGATGCGATCCCAGTCGTTTACATATCTCAATCAAGGTATGAAGTCGAATCACGACCATCAAACATACCTCAATCGTGGTACTCACTCAAAATCTAAGTCGTCCATGTATCTCGAATGAGATACCTATTTCAAATCGGAGCCATCGATCACCACTAACGCTAAAATCAAATGCATATCTTGGTCATTTGTCTCACTAACCCTAAAAATGCGCATACATCTAGGGCGTTGATCTTGAAAACCCTAAAATGCATGCCACCGAACCTCGATCGAGGTTATAAAACTGGAAAGTTTTTTTTCTCTCTCATTCTCTCACATCTTTTCGCTCTCCTTGCTCTCTTGATTTGGATTAGCAATTAATGAGCTCATTAGTGTTGTTTTATAGCTTCATTAGTGCTACTTAGCACTAAGCATTGGACCTTTCACATTGGCCTTTCACATTGACCTGCCGTTTGTGTTAGGCTTAGGTTCTAGCATGGAGTCATGCAAGGAGGGCCACAAAGAGGGCCGCTCGTCTATTGTAGCGGCTATCCGTAAGACTACTAGAGACACACCATCTACATTACATATCGTGTCGGACTTGGAGGCGATGCTCTCATCCCTTCGTAGCCTTCATGATATTGTTTATGTAGATGAGTGGATAGCTCACCATCGCATTGCTCCTGTGTCACATGGCTTGACGTATCGTCAAGTATGTGAGTTTGGTCCGATTAGGGATGAAGCCTAATTAGAGCTTTTCCTTGATAGTCGTTGATAGTCGTGGGATGTGACCTGGGGCGGCGGGGAAGCCCCTTACTATTTTGTGATGTTCGCATCCTTGTATAGCGGCACATATCTATAGTCGATATGTTGCCGCATATGGGAGGATGCCAAAAAACCGCCAGATTCCCATATACTTTACAAAGCAATTTTGCAAAGCAATTATATGCGGAGTTTGTCTTAGGGGAGTAGGTGGATTACACTAGCCATCGGCCCAGCACAGGTGTTGGTTGAGGTTGTCTCTAAGGACCAGGGTAGGCAGCCTCCACTAGCCCTTCGTGTAGCTACTACAGATCCTACATTTATGCCTTTATCTACGGTCGAGGCACTAGGCACCCAGGTGGGTATCGACATACAGAGTACCACGGAGAGCATCCAACATGTGGTGCGCCTGTTTTCATGATCGATACTGACAGATATCGAGGTATTTACACATATTTATTACTTCTTCGTAAGGTTTTTCATAGTCATTTGTTTACATTTTTACATGTACTTTTCTATATTTTTAAAATGAGCAACATGGTTGATTGTGTCACGTAGGGTCCCACACCCACCACTGAGAGACTCACTCAAAGGAGTTGATAAAGGCGAGAGCGTAGATCGACCATCTTAGGGCAACATTGCAGACAACAAAGGCAGCCACTGCAAAGGCATGCCATGCAAGAGAGTCTGACATCCAGCAGATAGGTCTCTCTTGTATGTAAAAAGTTATAATTAAGGTCTAAAGTTATAAATTTCTTTAAGTAATATCTAATGAGAGAGACTAATCAATTATTTGTATGCTTTACTTTTTTAGTAGGCCCAGACTAAGGTAGAGAGTGCTAGAGCTGAGGCAGAGTAGCACATGATTATGGAGAGGATGCCAAGGCTGGCAGGCCACTTGATTTTACATTAGCCACTGACTTAGGACTCGATGCCGCGGATGACAAAGATCAACAGCCTGAGGTGCCTCCAAAGATTGAGTGGATTGCACACGAGTTTGATACATACTAGGGAGTCCTTCGGGAGAGCCAAATCACAACACACGAGTGTGTGGGTGGTGTTGGTCCTGGTCCTGGGTGGTGGCACCTCAAGTGATGGTGCTAGCAACAGTGCTACTTCACATGAGCAGTGTGTCCTTACAACATAGGAGCTTACACATGTAGAGTGGCGAGCAAGGACCATTCTCGATTATAGATTTTGGGTTTATAGACAGAGACGTCTTGCAGCAGCATGACATAGAGAGAGGGAGATAATTATAGCATCTTATGGGACTTGTGAGCTCCCGAGTACACTAGAACCAGCTTATGATCCTGCCTTTGAGGCAGACCTCCTTGCAGATATTCAACAGCCCCCGCAGCCGGCACAGCCTCCTCAATGTGCACATCTCGACCAGTAGTCAGAGATGATAATTTTGATTGGGTTGCTGTTGATAGTGACTAAACTTTGACTAGCTGGGTTAGCTCACTTATATCATACTTAGATTTTTTGGTAATGACTAACCTCAGACTAGTTGGGGTAGCTCATTTTCATTATGCCTTGATTTATTGAGTTAGTGGCTACACCCAAAGTAGCTGGGTTGAAGTGAAGTCAGAATCCCGGTCACTTACTATCCTTTTTAGGAGACCATGAAGTTTGAAGACTTCCTTGATGAATATTCGAGCAACATCAGAAGCTTTGAAGGTCTTCTTTGCTGGTATAAGGTGAGCTACTTTGGTAAGTAAGTCCACTCCTACCAGAATGGAGTCATATCCTCCTTGTACAGTGGGGAGACTTGTGACAAAATCCATACTAATGCACTCCCACTTCACTTGGGGAATATCCAAGGGTTGAAGTTTCCCAGGCATCTTGACCCTTTTAGCTTTGATCCTTTGGCATGAGAGACATTGCTTCAAGTACCAAAGGACATCATTTTTCAAGCCTGCCCAATGAAAGCTCCTTCTTACGGCGTTTAATGTTTTTACATAGCCTGGGTGTCCTACAGCAGCAAGACTATCATGAGCTTCATGGAGGATTAGTTTCCTAAAGCAAGATCCTTAGGGATACATAGCTTGTGATTAAAGTAGAGGCTTCCTTCATGAGTGGAGTATCCCTTGATTAGATTCTTCTCTTTCTCTGAATTTTTCCCTTCTTCTACTAACTTCACCATCCTCTGATTATCTGGATCATGAGATGAGACTTCTTCTACCTTGACCAGTATGGGATTATTTGGCATTGAAATTGCACTTAAAAAAGATTTGCGTCTAAGTGCATCTGCTACCACATTATCTTTCCCAGGGTGAAATTTGATGTCAAAGTCATATTCTTGTAGAATTTCAATCCATCTCCTTTGCCGCATGTTGAGGTTAGGCTGGGTGAAGATCCACTTCAAACTTTTGTAGTCAATTACAAGCTGGAATTTGCCCCCCAAGAGATAATGTCTCCATAATTTGAGGCAATGAACAACTACTAAGAGCTCCAAATCATGGGTGGCATAATTTGCTTCATATTGCTTCAGCTTGTGGGAAGTATAAGCGACTGGTCTTCCTTCTTAGCCTAAGACACCACCAAGTGCTAGATTACTGGCATTAGTAACCACTTCAAATTCCTTGGTGAAATTAAGAAGTTTCAAGACTGGGGGCAGAAGTAATAATGACCTTGATCAAAACTATTTTAATGGATTGGCAACCACACTATTTTGCAATCCTTCTTAAGAAGATTCGTCAAAGGTGCAGCTACCAAGGCATAATCTTTGATAAAAATCCTATACCATCCCGTGATTCCCAAAAACCCATGAACTTCACAAACTAATTTAGGGAGTGGCCACTCCAGAATATCTTTGACCTTGGCAGGGTCTACTGAGATGCCATCTTTGGAGACGATGAACCCAAGATACTCAATTTGATGAGTAAAGAAAGTACATTTGCTCTTCTTGGCATGGAGTTTGTGTCTGCGCAGCAATTGCAGAACTCTACGCACATGCTCCTCATGCTCTTCCATTGATTTGGAGTAGATTAAGATGTCATAAAAAAAACAAGCACAAATTCATCCAAGTAAGGACGGAATATATCTTGCATTAGGCGGTTGAAGGTTGCAAGAGCATTGGTTAACCCGAATGACATTACAATAAACTCATAGTGGCCATAACGGGTATTGAAGGTTGTCTTGGGTATATCTGCTTCCTTGACTCTGATCTGACGGTAATCAGACCTCAAATCTATTTTTGAGAAAACTTTGGCCCCATGAAGCCTGTCAAGAAGTTCGTCGATGTAAGGGATAGGATACTTATTCTTGACAGAGTGACTTGATTTAGCCCTCGATAATCTATGCAGAGGCGGAAAGTTCCGTCCTTTTTTTGGAAAAGAACAGGTGGGTGTACGAATCCTTGCTCAATGAGTTGGGAAAGTTGCTCTTTAAGTTCAATGGCTTCAGGAAGGGACAGTTTATAGGGCGTTTTGAGATGGGTTAAGGAGCTCTAGGGATCACCTCGATTTCATGATCGACTTCTCGAGGAGGGGGTAGCCCTGTAAGCTCGTCAGGGAAGATGTCAACGAATTCTTGGAGCCAAGAGGGTTCTATCTCCTTACTAGGTTCAATGGCTTTATTGAGCTTAACTAAGAAAACTTGTTGACCCTTTGTGCTCCCTTGAGAAGATGTTTTGCCTTGACTACCCTAGATTTAGGTTTTCCTATTTTTCCCTGAATGGATATTACTACTTCTATTGGAATAGAAATCAAAAACTTCCACACACGAGGAAGTTTTTTTGCCTTTTCCAAAAAAAAAATACGATTTCCAAAATTTCAAAAAATATGACAGGAATAGAAGTGTGTAGTGAAGTGATACTTCCACATGTGTAGAAGTATGAAACTTCTACGAACCAGGACATATGTTAGATTGACTCAAAATAAGTTAAAAATGGTTTACCTATAGTAGATGTGAAAGTCACGTCTACACACTAAGACTTCTACCATCTACGAATGAAAAAGTGTGACTTCTTTGGTCATAGAAGTGCAGACCTACACTTCCACGAGCATAGAAGTTCTTCACAAGAGAAAAACCTCAAAGTTTGATGGAAATTTTGAAGACATTCCCTTGTCCAATAATGCTAAACTAGTCCTACTCCTGTTATGGATTAAAAATGATAGACAATGAATGTAAAAATGTATATAAAAAATAAAAAATGAAGATTACTTGCGATTTTTATGATTTTTTCCCAAACACAAAACACATAAAAATATAAAATGACAAGCATGAAGCTTTCCACATGGCATTGACCATTTTACTTGCTAATATTAACCTTGCACGATATCCTCCTTTGTGCAGATTACAACACCTAAAACACAAAAGGAAAAAAACAAATTTACCAAGACTCAATTCAAAAACAAATTGCCACAATGCAAGCTCCGCTACTTCAAGCCAATTGAAACTTAAACAAATCAAAGATGTACTGCAAGTGAGCATGAGAAGAAAGCTAGTCCACAACAATGATGCTAAAAAAGTTAGCCTTCTTGATGCAAGGGCCGTTTACGATACTTACCATAGTGTCAATTGCTTAACCTCCTATATGATGGATGCTACACATGCTTACACACTTTGTAGTGGTTCTCGATTCATTGGGTAAGGAGAAATGCTTGGATGAAGAGCTATGTAGGCATCTCCAATCACACAAATACACTAGCCTCACATGCTTTCACGAGATAGAGGAAGCAATCTACTGTAATATAATTCAAGCAATCCCTTTTCTAGCATGCACTTAACCAAACTTAGCACACACAATAGAGTCACTAATTAATAGATCAAGCAAGTATACTCTAGTTTGGAATATGGGATTGTGTCCTTTCTCATTACCAAAAATTATCTTATGTACATGACCACCTTTTTATATGTGCCTAGACAAGACTATGTGTCTAGGGTGCATGTGGTCTAAAACTCTTATGTATAAAACTTTTCTAGCTTCTAGATCTATCCATTATGGCCAAGGTCTCCATTATCTCTCTTGACATTAGTGCATAGGATTTACAAAATGGTGCAACCACACTTAAAAAAATATGGCAGAACACTCAAGTTTTGGTAATGTTAACCATATTAGCTAACATGAATAAGCGAAGGATGCAAAGTAGAACCTACTTTGGCTTGAAAACATGCTACTCCATAATCCAAATGGTAGTCACTTACACTAAAACACACCAAGTAGATGGATTAGTCAATAATTCAAATAGATATAAAGGAGAAGAGGGGATGATAGAGTGTAGGAGTAGAAGTAGGTGTAGGTAAATTTACATTTAATACCAAGGATCCATAACAGTAAGGCTGTTAGTGTTACCATATTATAGTAGTGATGTGTGTGAACACACTTAGGACCGTCGGGGCACTTTTTCCCTCACTAGGAGGTTTTTTCCCCCGTGCATTGTATATACGCCCATTATCTTCTAGGGCTAGTTATCTTTCATTTTTGGCACTCATAATACACTACTGTGTTGTGCTCAAGCTTCCTCATCTTCTTGAAGTTGTGTGTGCATTCCTGCAACCCTAATTCCAACAATTGGTATCAGAGCAGGCTTCCTCCTCCCGGGCAGCATCACCGGCACCTGCCGCCTCATCTCCTCCGTTTGCAACGAGGTTTCACGAGCGTCTGCAGGTTAGTATATGCCGTGGGAAAGCCCGTAGGGCTTGTTCGTTTCAGAATTTTGATCTGAAGTCATTTCGCCCTCCGTTTTTGCATTCCAAGTACTGCGCAGGCAAAATCGTCCTACTGTGCAGATTTTCTGTCAAGATTAAAATCTGCAGGACAGGTGCCCATTCGTCTGTTTTGGGCTGTGCTACATAGCACAGGTCGATTTTATACAGGTTTACCTCTTACAGACAGCATTTACATCTAGTAGTACAGTCATTGGCCATGGCTGACAACAATGATGTATTTCGCATGTTGGCTGCTGAGGATAAGTTGGATGGCACCAACTATCCATTGTGGGCATATATGATGCGACATGTATTGGTAGCAAAGGGGTTATGGAACATTGTGCAGGGTATTGATGCACGTCCTATTGTGGCTGGGAATGCTGCAAACACATCAGAAACAGGTACTGTTGATGATGGTGCAGGCACAAGTGCTGTAGCAGCTGTTCGAGAACCACCACTTTCAGCAGAGCAGATTCGTTGGGATGGTAGAGATGCGCAGGCTCATGCCTTGATTGCGCTGTCTGTCAAACGTACCATTATCCCACATATTCGCTCCTGCAGGACTTCTAAGGATGCTTGGGATGTACTTGCCACATTGTATCAGGCAAGAAATGAGGCTCGTGTTGCTTATCTCCGAAAACAGTTGGAGAGTGAGCATATGAACGAAGGTGATTCTATGGATAGCTTTTTGACAAAGATCAAGGATTTCAAAGAGCAGCTCATTTCTGCAGATGAAATCCTGTCAGACAGTTCACTTGTGCAGACTGTTTTGAATGGTCTACCAGATTCTTATCAGGGTTTTGCTTCCACTCTTCGCTTGATGATGAAAGGCAATCCCAATGCCTTATCATTTGAGGAGTTAGTTTCTGTTTTGCTGCAAGAAGACCAGTCAAGGCAAAACAGGAATATTATGCGTGTCGCAGATCAAGCTTTCGTTGCTAGTCAGAGAAGCGGGAAAGGTAAAGCTGGCTTTTCTTCTAGTAAGCAGAAATCTGCAAATGCTGCGCAACCAAAGAAGGAAGACAAAGATGAGAAGAAGGGTGACAAACAGAAGACATTTTGCAAGTACTGTAAGGGAAATGATCATGTCATCAAAGCGTGTCCTAAGCTGGCTGCGAAAGAGGCTAAGAAGAAAGAGGCTGGTATGGCTGTTGCAGATGCCTCTCCTTCTAACAATGAATCTGCTAATGTTGTGCTAGATACAGAATGGGCATTCAATGCGCAGTGCAGTTATGACCCATCTTTGCATGACACATGTATGTCTGCAGTAGATTCAGATGTATGGTACTTTGACAGTGGTGCCACTAAGCATATCACCTCGCAGCGCAGTTTATTCACTTTCCTTGAGTCTGCTCCCACAGGGAATACTGTCACTTGTGCCAATAACTCCTCTTATCCCGTTGAAGGAGTTGGACAGATTGTGCTAAATGTTGCAAATGGCAACACCTTTACACTTTTTGATGCATTGTATGTGCCAGGGATCAAAAAGAATCTGCTGTCAGTCTCCGCATTTGCCAAAACAGGTTTGGTTGTAAAATTTGTGGATGACAGATGTACTGTTCATGATCTCTCTTGTGGTGACATCATTGTAGCATCTGGTTCACTATGTCGAGGGCTGTATAAGCTCAATATGGATGGCAAATGTGTAGAGGATTCAGCATGTGCTATTATGGATACGCAGGCTATTTCAGATGCAAAACTGTGGCATGCACGTTTTGGTCATCTGAATTTTGCAAGTTTGCTGCGCCTGCAGAAATCTGAAATAGTGTCTTCTTTGCCTAAGCTTGAGGCACCTGTCAAGCATGTTTGTGAGGGCTGCATATTGGGTAAAATGCAGCGTGCTTCCTTTCCCAAAGATGGATCAGTGAGAGCTGAACGCAGATTGCAGCTTGTTCACAGTGATGTTTGTGGTCCCATGCAAACTCCATCATTTGGAAACTACCTTTACTTCGTGACTTTCATTGATGATTTTACCAGGCATGCATGGGTATATCCTTTGAAGGCAAAGTCCGAAGTGTTTTTGTGCTTCAAACAGTTTTTGGTTATGGCTGAAAATGTGTCAGAAAGTAAGATGGGCACCCTCCGTTCAGATCGAGGGGGGGAGTATATGTCTTCAGAATTTAATGCATTTCTGGCTGAGCGTGGGATAAAACACCAATGTACAGTGCCGTATACACCACAGCAAAATGGTGTGGCTGAGAGAAAAAACAGGTCTCTCATGGAAATGGCAAGATGTATGGTTAAGAGTCAAAGTCTACCACATGGTTTTTGGCTTGAGGCTGTCATGTGTGCCACTTATGTACTAAACAGGTGTCCCACCAAATCATTACAGGTTGTCACTCCATATGAGGCTTGGCATAGCCGCAAGCCATCTGTTGGCCATTTACGTGTTTTTGGTTGCCTGGCATATGCATTAGTGCCTGTGCAACATCGCAGAAAATTGGATGACAAAGCTGTCAAATGTATTTTTGTTGGATATAGTGCTGAGAGCAAAGGCTATCGTTTGTATCATCCACAGACAAAGCGCATTTTGGTTAGCCGTGATGTTGTATTTGTGGAAGATGCAGTTCAGCCCTTGGTTTCATGTACTAAGGAGACAGATATCAGCTCACGTGATGTCTATGATACATTGTTGCCTCTTTTCAGTGGTGCACAGTCAAGTGCAATACCTCATGAGGCAGTTTTTCAGCCTATGCAGGTTTTAAATGATGGCACAGATCAGCCTATATCTGATGCAGATGTGCATGATGCACTTGAGGATGAGAGACAAGAGATTGAGGGCTCTAGGAATATGCCTAGATGGCTGGTGCAGACTTTGCGTGACAGCAAGTTGGATGCCCCTTTGTCTAGTCGCACTCGTTCTGGCTCTCATGGTGCCTCTTATGCGTCAGATTGTTATGCATTGGCTGTTTCTAGTATGTGCGATGAAAGTGAGCCTGTTTCATTTGATGAGGCACAAAGTTCAGAAAATTGGATGGCTGCTATGCAAGCAGAATACGATGCTATTATGAAGAATGGTACATGGTCTTTATGTGACTTGCCCCCTGGCAAGAAGGCCATTGGCACTAAGTGGGTATACAAATTGAAGCGTAAGCCTGATGGCACAGTGGATCGCCATAAGGCTAGGCTTGTTGCAAAAGGTTATGCTCAAGAGAAGGGCATTGATTTTGATGAGACTTTTGCTCCCACATGTCGTATGACCACTGTTCGTAGCATCTGTGCATTAGCAGCTCATAATGGTTGGAATGTACATCAGCTGGACATAAAGACTGCGTTCTTAAATGGAGATTTGCATGAGGAGGTGTATGTATCGCAGCCTCGTGGTTTTGTTCAAAGAGGGCAGGAAAACAAAGTGTGCAGGTTAAAAAAGGCTTTATATGGTTTAAAGCAAGCTCCACGAGCTTGGTATGAAAAAATACATGCATATTTGACTGCACATGGGTTTCAGAATAGTCCAACAGAAAGCACTTTGTATGTTAAACGTGTGGATGGTGTACATCTAATCATTGCTCTCTATGTCGATGACATGCTGCTCACAGGACCAAATGAGAGTCATATTGCTGATTTTAAGGCTGATTTGAATGCCTCTTTTGAGATGTCAGATTTGGGGCATTTGCATCATTATTTGGGGATACAATTTAAGCAGTGTGATGGAGGTATTGCTTTGTGTCAGACAAAGTATATTGAAACATTGTTGCGGAGATTTGGCCTTGAAGACTGCAAGCCTATTGCTACTCCAATGGAGACAGGTTTGAAGTTGAGTCTTCATGATGCTGGAGATCACTTTGATGTCACACTCTATCAGACAGCTGTTGGTTGCCTCATTTATGTATGCATTACGAGGCCAGACATTCAGTTTGCAGTCTCACAGGTGAGCAGATTTATGCATAGCCCAGGCATTAAGCATTGGCAGGCAGTGAAGCGTATCTTTCGCTATTTGAGTGGTACTCGGCATCTTGGGTTGTTTTATCCCAAGGGGGGATCATTGCCGCCAGATTTACATGCTTTTTCAGATTCTGACTGGGCTGGTTGTTATGACACACGCGTTCCACGAGTGGTTTTTGCTTCATGCTTGGAAGCTCATGCATATCATGGTTGAGCAAGAAGCAGCCTACTGTGGCCACTTCTAGTTGTGAAGCTGAGTACAGGGCAGCTTTCACAGCTACGGTTGAGTGTGTGTGGCTCAGACGCCTTATGGCTGATTTGGGTGTTGGGCAGCCATCTGCCACCACCCTCTTCACTGACAGTCAGAGCGCATTGGCAGTTGCGCGGAACCCAGTGTTCCATGCTCGTACGAAGCACATTGAGGTGCACTACCATTATGTCAGGGAGAGACTCTCTGCAGGAGAGATCAGTTTGGCTTATGTGCCAACACAGGATAACCTTGTAGACCTTTTCACAAAGGCTCTGCCTCGTGAGAAGTTCGAAGCTTTTCGCAAAGCTTTGGGCTTACTCCCTTTTGTGGATTCGTCCACATAGCTAGACACTTCCCTATACATGAGTGCTAGCTCTTGTTCACCGCATCACTCCAGGGGGGATTTGTTACCATATTATAGTAGTGATGTGTGTGAACACACTTAGGACCGCCGGGGCACTTTTTCCCTCACTAGGAGGTTTTTTCCCCCGTGCATTGTATATACGCCCATTATCTTCTAGGGCTAGTTATCTTTCATTTTTGGCACTCATAATACACTACTGTGTTGTGCTCAAGCTTCCTCATCTTCTTGAAGTTGTGTGTGCATTCCTGCAACCCTAATTCCAACAGTTAGATCAGATTCAAGTGGTGCTAGAGAATGTCAGATAATCTTCCAAAAGATTTGTAGAAGAACTCCTGGAGCCTTGCAAAGCAGTTCACTTCAAACCCCCAAAAGTAATTAGATGCCACTCATAAAATAATTCTCCAAAGTAATGTTTTTATATTCTATTTCAAAATGAGACATATGAAGCAGAATGCATTGTCAAGCATTATTTACTGCTTCCAAAAGGTCAACACAGTAGAGTGTTCATAAACTAACAGAAGGTCAAGTGAATCCTTCATGAGGGTAGGCCACATGTGCAGACCCATGAGAGACATCATAAACCCAGACATATATGAGCTTAGGATAGATATAAAAGGCCATTGCAAAGCTTACAGTACAAGACACCTGAATATGTCCCAGGTTAATCATCATAAGGGCAAACTCTATATCTAGGTCCTAATGTAACCTCAATGGTAGTCGGGACTAAACCAGTGCATGCTAACAACATACAAGGATGCCCAATGTAATAGTCAAATCAATGCATATCTGAGTATCAAATATACCTTAATGGAATAATATATCATATGCAGCTACAGCAATTGAAAGCTTATGAAATAATAAAGGCTACAGTGTACTTTTGTTTGATTAAATGCATCATCTGTAGGAATCAATAAAGTCCCCTTCCAATAGTGGACTCTAGAAATAATCTATGCATGATATGTCAATAAAAGATGAGTGCAATCTAAAATTTGCATAGAGTAGAATAAGGCATAGTATACTCAAAGCATCAATATGTCCAAGGCTATGTAGCAAATGGACAAACTCTGTATTCAAGAACATCAGTACCTACATCCACCAAGGCATATAGTAGCCAGGTATACAAAAAGAAGATTCCAGCATTTGTTTAACAGAAGGCAGTACAATAACAAGTCCATCAATCATTTCAAATTAAGTATTCCTAAAGAAGGGCAGATTATATTTCATGAGAATAGGATTTTAATGAAATCATTCATTCAGTTTTTATTGTAGAAAGTAACGTTACCCAAATCTAAACCACTGAGCTTCATGACCATCATTGATTAGCTATGAGCCAAACCCAATCCCCACAGTCATAGGGTTGTTATAGAGAAAACAAAGGCGGGTACCGTGTTACACCAGAAAGAGAGGAGCAGAAAGATAACTCCAAAAAAGACCAATTTACACCATAAAGTATTTTCACACTCAATAGACCAAAGCCCCAATATGAAAGCATTAAAATTGTTGTTTTTAGTCATAAGCCATCAAGAGAGGTAGTAAATTAAAAAATTTCTCTATTATTTTGAGAAAATAACAAGTGTGTGTGTGTGTGTGTGTGTACACACACACATAATAGGTATGTAGGATCTTTTTCCCAAAGAGAGAGAGAGAGAGTGTGTGTGTGTGTGTGTGTGGAACAATGAAAATGTAAATGTAAAAGTATATGTGTCTGTGTGGAACAATGAAAATGTAAAAGTAGAACAGTGTGTGTGTGTGTGTGTGTGTGTGTGTTTTGGTAAATGTTTTAAAAAAATTAACACAAGGTCAAATGATACGGAGAGGGAGTGAGGTATAAGGCATAGCCCCTGGACCATAAGTAAGTATATATTAAGGTATACATATATACATGTGAGTGTGTATATGTTTAAAAAACACAATAAGTAAGTAAAATAATAAGTGTAAGTGTGTGTGTGTGTGTGTGTGTGTGTGTGTGTGTGTGTGTGAGAGAGAGAGAGAGAGAGAGAGAGAGAGAGAGAGAGAGAGAGAGAGAGAGAGAGAGAGGAAGGCCAAAAAATGACTTGTGTGACCCGTAAAAAATAGATGCATTGATTACAAACCCATAACATTAGTTAAGAAGAGACATAGAAAGAGAGGAAAGGAAAGGGGGGTAGGTGCTTCCCGACTGAAATTGAGAAATTTCAAGTGAAATTTGTTGTCGCCTTTAATTTTAAGGGATGAAATTTGTACATTTAAGTTAGAAATCCTAGCATGTGTGGATGATGTCTAGTGATTTTCAAGTCTAAATCTAGGTCAAGCCAAAGCATTGCCTTTAATTTAAAAGGTTGAAAAACGAAGCATTGCCTTTAATTTAAAAGGTTGAAAAAAACGTTTTTTTCGAGCAGGTGGGGATGGCCTAAGCATTGCCTGTAAGGGTTGCTTTTCTTTCCCATTATATAATATTTTACCGGTAACCGGTGGGGAGGGCTACCTCCGGATCCACCGAAGTAGCTACGGAATGTGTACTGCACGGGTAACGGAGGCAGCGCATCTTGCTCTGCACGCTACACCGGGCCGGGAGGCTGGCGGCTGGCCCGTTGACGGGCCCGCCGCCCGCCGCTAAGGCTCTGGCCGGGGTCTTGAAATCTGAATCTCCTCCCGCGGCGCAACAGACGACGTCGTCGTTCTTTCGGTCGTTCCCCGTCCCACACATAGCCACATGGCACCCGCTGCCGGTGCCACGGTTGTTTATTGGTGGCGCTGTGACGGAACGTTAAGCGTCGCGGTTGGCGGGAGCTCAATTCACCCTTAGAAAAAAAAAAGAACGCTATATTTAAAAGTGTACTTCAATTTTTTTTTAAATACTTAATGTAAATATGGACCCAAAATGTTTCTTTGAATTAATTAATTAATATGAAAGGGCAACAAAATCGGTTTTCTTCCTTTCATCGGTTTTCTTCCTTTCAGCTGGGTTAGAGTTTGGGTTCTCGATCGTTGCATGCAATCCACGCGCCAAGGTGTGCCTCCACGTGCCTGCCATTGGCCCGTCGGCCGGCTGCGATCTTTTTCGGCCATTGCATACCCTCCACGCGGCTAACTCGCAGAAGGGGAGGTCTCAATCACCAATGTCGTCACTCGTGCTTCGTCAATGCAGTGCCGGCTGGCGTCAGAGCCAGGGGCAGCCAATTTTCTCGTAGAAATCAGGTCTGGGACGGGGTGAAACCCCCAAGCATCTGTTCAACTCCAACAAAGGGCGTGATCCCCTGCGCCTAGTGGGAAGCCATGGACCAGAACCTCCTCTCTTCGAAAGAAACGCAGGAGCTAAAGCGACTGCTGGAGAACACCTTGATGAAGACACCAGAATGGATGGAGCAGACCATCTCGCGCAAGACAGAGTTGCGACTACTCGAGGAAGCCATCAACGAAGGCAGGAAGGTAAGTCTATCTCTGTTTCTCTTCTTCCTGAGGAAGATTTCAAGCTCTTGGAGAAAGACTACCAGGACAGAGCACTGGTAGGCCTGGTGTTTGGGGCCAAACCCCCTGTTGAGGTTCTTAGAACCTGGATTAACCATGAGTGGTCCCCGAGAGGGATTAATGTCGAGTCGGTCCAGTTCCTCCCAAATAACTATTTTGTTTTCCTATTCAGAGAAGAAGAAATGGTCCTGAATGCGCTAGGCACAGGCCAATGGTTGATTAGGAATGCCCCTTTGATTCTGTTCAGATGGACAATAGATTTCTCTCCAGACGGGCCTAAGCCCTCTCTGTGGCCGGTGTGGGTGGAGCTCCCCAACTTGCCTTTTCACCTATACCCGCTAATCAAAAGATTAGTGGCCCCGTTCGACCAGATCCTCGGTGTAAGACCAGCTCAGGACTTTAACCCTCGGTGGCATCCCCAAGTTCTGGTGGAACTAGACCTTAATCAGGATCTGACTGATACGATCATCATCCATGTGGGGGGAGGTAACACCATTAATCAAAGAGTTCTATATAAGCAGCTCCCTAATGTGAGGTGGGATTTCTATCTGAAGGGACTCGGTGCCTTGAGGGTATGCTAGCCCGCCCCGAATAGTTTGCCTCTATATGGGGAGGAGGTGCAAGGAGAGGCAAAGCACGGACCCATGGTAGGCACCCTAGGAACGCACTCACGCACCCGGGCATATAGAGGAGGAGGTGCAAGGAGAGGCAAAGCACGGACCCATGGTAGGCACCCTAGGAACGCACTCACGCACCCGGGCGTAGGCACCCTAGGAACGCACTCACGCACCCGCCCGGGTGCGTGAGTGCGTTCCTAGGGTGCCTACCATGGGTCCGTGCTTTGCCTCTCCTTGCACCTCCTCCCCATATAGAGGCAAACTATTCGGGGCGGGCTAGCATACCCTCAAGGCACCGAGTCCCTTCGGATAGAAATCCCACCTCACACCTAACGCACGTGCCTACCCGGGTGCGTGAGTGCGTTCCTAGGGTGCCTACCATGGGTCCGTGCTTTGCCTCTCCTTGCACCTCCTCCCCATATAGAGGCAAACTATTCGGGGCGGGGGGCTAGCATACCCTCAAGGCACCAAGTCCCTTCGGATAGAAATCCCACCTCACACCTAACGCATACTTCCTCTGTGCAGGCAGAAGGGCCACTTTATCAAAGATTACCCTGCTAAGGCGCCTCTGCACACTGCTACTGAGGAGAACAAGATAGATAATGGGTTTAAAGTAGTACAGAAAAAAACAAGAAAAGCCAGAGATCAAAGGCAAAATTGGAAACAGATTCATGGCTCTCCTCGAGCGGAGGTGAACATGCTTCAAAGGAATGCTATGGCTGACTCAGAGAATGATGATGAAGAGGGTTTTGTGATGGATACCCAACTTCAATCCCCGCCAAGACTAAACCCTATAGTGGTTGAAGTCAACAGCTTGGATATTCAGCTCTATAATAACTTGGAAAACATAGAAATGACAGATAACCAGGCAACCCAAGCAGAGGAAGAGAGACTCCCCCTCCCTTCACCTCCAAAGTCCGACCCCTAAAGAAAGAAGGCGGCCAGCTAACCTGGCATTTACCCCCCAGCTGGTAAGATCCCTAGAACTATGGAAATGAGGAAAACCTCTTCACATAAAAAATGAGGATCACGTCCTTTAATGTCAAAAGGCTTTCTAACCCATTTAGAGCATTGATAATAAAACATCTCAAACTGGAGGCCTATCACTATGCTAACAACAACTTACAAAATTTTTGCAAAAATCCTGTCAAGAAGACTCTCTATCCACCTAAAGGATTGGGTTTAAAAGGAACAAAAAGGCTTCATCAAAGGTAGATTCATCTTGGATGCAATTATAGCACTATGGGAAGGAATAGAGTTTGTTAAGAAGTCCAACTAGGACTTCAACTAGGACTTTGCTTTCTTCAAGATTGACTTTGACAAAGCATATGACAGGCGGGAATGGGACTTTATTTTAGATTCTTTATAGAATATGGGGCTGGGGGACAGATTCATCCATTGGGTCTCCACGCTCTTTGGCAATGCCAGAGAAAGAGTCTCGGTGAATGGTAAGCTCTCTGAACCGATCATCCTACATAGATCCATCAGACAAGGCTGCCCATTAGCTCCTCTCCTCTTTGCAATAGCTGCTGATGGGCTGAGTTGGCTAATCCAGAAGAGAATGCAGACTGGACTCATCAAAGGAATACAGCTTCCGATGGGAGCTGGTCAAATGTGCCTCCAACAATTTGCTGATGATGACATAAATGTGCTGGTCAACAATGACCCCAACTCGCTCAGAAACTTTTGGGACTATCTGGAGATCTTCTGTAAAGCATCAGGGTCAGTGATAAATCATAGCAAAATAGGCATTGGGACGTTGTTGAAACCCCCTCCCCAATGGTTATCTGATTCAGGATGTCAAATCCTCAAAGAGGGTCATATTTTTAGGCTTTTGGGAATCCCAATGGGGTTTGGAGTGACCATCAACCAAAGGTGGGAATGGATTGCTAATAAACTCCAATCCAAATTTGATAGATGGAGAGGATGCCAGCTTTCATTGGGAGGAGGTAGAATAATGGTGATTAACCACTTTCTCATCCCGGCAACTCTGTTTTTTCTCTCATGCTGGAGACCCTCTGACAGAGCTCTAAAAGGTATTGAAAGGCTTCGTAGGAACTTCCTCTAGTCCGGGGAACCTCTAAAGACCGAAATCCCTAAAGTCAGCTGGCAGATATGTATCCTCCCCAAGGAGAAAGGTGGACTGGGCATCATCAACATCACTAAAATGGCCAACAGATTAGCAGCCAAATGGATAATAAGAAATTGGTTGAACCCCAAGGAGGACTGGGCTATTCTGTTAAACAACATAGACCTGGAGAATTTCTCTCTGCAGGAGTACCTGGCATGGAGAAATCTCCCGCATACCACTCTGTGGTTCAGCCCATATCAGATTAAACCCAAAGGAAGCTCCCTGCTTAAGAGCTTTTGGAGAGCATGGAACACCCTTAAAGGCAACACCCGGTCAAATCCCAACCCACGATGGGCTCAAGGAGTCTACTCCAATGACTCACTCTGGTGGGGCTGGCTTTAAACCTCCCCCCTATCCTCCCTCAAGAGGTCAAATTGGCCCTCCCTGTCAAAAAAAGGTATACAAGTCTGGGATGATCTCAAGCACCCGACAGAAAACAGATGGCTTTCACAGGAAGAAGTAAACACCAAGTATAGAATCAATCAAGTAGGGTCAGAGCTGCTGCAGGCTAGAATGAACTTATGGGAGAGGCAGCACTTGCATCTTCTGAGCAGAGGTAAACTCTACCAAAAATCCTTCTCGTGGAGTAACGGGGAACCTCTCCTCCCTATACCAAAGCACTCTGTGCCTCCGCCGACTCATGTAAAGCTAAATCAAAGAGGGAATGTCCTTTGGGATAGGAAAACATGGTACACCAAGTTTAAAAACATATGGTCCAGACTAATTCCCCCGAAATTCTCTCGCCTCCTCTGGCTAATCCTTCACCACGTAGTATGGACCAATGAAAGGGCTACCAAGATGGGCATAGGCCAAAGCACCTGCCCCCAGATGTCGAAGCCAATCAGAATCTATCACCCATCTTTTTTGGGCCTGTCCAGCAATTAAGAAAGCACGT
>NC_141101.1:20791503-20796503 GCF_041138505.1 Cibotium barometz | reverse complement strand
AGAGGTAGAGACTCTATACATGCCACCATCCAATAGCAAAAAAAAAATTATATTAGTAGAGGGAAGGCAAATGTCAACAAGAATCTACATTTGTTATCAAATGGCACTAAAGTATAATGGAGGTTTTATTTTAAAAAAGGTGTAGCAGAAAATATATAAAGATGAGCCAACAATAAGCAACATTGACTTAAATTATCGAGAGAACGAACTTAGAAAAAAAATTGAGTAAATGAGCAAATCAAAGTGTTAAAATAATCTAGAGGCATTGAGCCAAATATCCTTGAGAAAATTGCATAAGACATGAAAATAAACATGAAATTTTCAACAAGTTGATGAAAATTAGGAACATGCAACGAAAAACTTTAAAATAAAGAGTCTTGTGTATAGTACCAAAATCATTAAAGTTAGATAGGAAACAAAGGAAACATGTAAGAATATTAAACTCTAGAGGCATTGAGCCAAATTGAGAAAATTGTCTAAGGCATGAAAATAAAAGTTAAATTTTCAACCAATTGATGAAAATTATGAACATGAGACCGAAAAGCTCTAAAATCAAGAGTCTTGTGTATAGTTAGTAATTCCTACCAAAATCATTAAAGTTAGACAAATAATTAAGATAGGAAACAAAGGAAACACGTAAGAATATTAAACTCTTAAGCCTTAAGTAATGTTAGGCTTAATGAATTCCAATGTAGAAAAAATTACACTCAAGAGCATTGAAACTTGCAAAGTTTGATACCAATTAAAGGCAAGACTTTGTGCAGAATTTAACAAACACAGGAAGGGCTTACATGGCATGCGCGCACACGCACAAAGTCTAGAGCAAGCCCTAGAAGAGCTTCCCCATAAGCCTAGGAAGGGCTTATGGGAAGAGAGAGAGAGAGAGAGAGAGAGAGAGAGAGAGAGAGAGAGAGAGTCTAGTGTATGTAGGGGAGCAAGTGTGTGTGTGATTGTGTAGGAGCTGTGTGTGTGTGTGTGTGTGTGTGTAGGGAGCGAGTGTATGTGTATTTTTGTAGCAATGCATATGTGTGTTTGTTTTATATATAAGTGTATGAGAGATAAAGAGAAGGAGAAGGGGTGTGGGGGAAATGTGAATATATGTGTGTGTGAGTAAAAAATAATAATTTGTTACATAGTTTTTTTATGTATGTGTGCATGCGTGTGCATGTGTGACTGGGTATTTTCGTTAAGCTTTTAAAAAAAGCCTAGATGTGTATGAGTGTGTGTGAGTGTAAACGTTATAGGGTGTGTGTGTGTGTGTGTGTGTGTGTGTGTATACACATGCGCGCGCGTGTGTGTGTGTTTATGTGAGTTTTAGTATGAATGTGTGTATGTGTGTGTGTGTATGTGTGTGTGTGTGTGTGTGGATGTGTGTATGTATGTGTGTGTATGTGTGTGTGTGTGTATGTGTGTGTGGGGGGGGGTACGTGAATGCAAGATTTTGACAAGGAGATCTGCTCCTAACGCTGCCTTTAACTTTGTGCAGTGCCCTCTTTACTTTTGTGCGCCTACTTCTTGTGCCTTCGCACACGTGAGTCTATGTTTGTGTCTCTTATGTGCGTGTACAGGAGTTCGCCTCATGACTAAGTGACACATCATGAATCAAGAGGGATCTATGGTTGGAAAGAGGTGTCACGATCGGGATTTGATCAACACCGTTGGATTCCCAAGTGAACTACGAGTGAATTGCGGGTAAACTCATGGTGGGTAAGCTAGAGGTGAACTAGGGGTGAATTCGCGAGGTGAACTAGGGGTGAACTAGGGAGACCTTTTCTAGGCAAGAAAGTGAACTAGGGAAACATTTTCCGATAAGAAAGTGAACTAGGGACCAAATTATCAAGATTTAAATTTAAAAACACTCTCCATAACTTGCTAGAAAGTATAGCATAGTGGTTAGATGTTGAAAGCTTGAGTGGATGGTTCCAAGTTCGAATCCTCTTTTGCATTGAGCTCAACCCCTCCAAAATTTTCTAAGTCCCAAAAATCTCCATGGTATGCCCTAAGTTCACCCCTAGGAGTCACCCCTCCTGAGTTCACCCTAAGTTCACTTGCCCGACGGAAATTCGACGGTCTAGATTAGGCAAGATTACGACGCCTCTTTTCAACCTTATATCCCTCTTGATTCATGCTGTATCATTTAGTCCCATGGCAGGAGTTATTGTGCTTTGTTTCCCCTCTGTCAAGTCTTCCTACACCTTGATGCCTTCACGCTTCCCGGCTTCTGACATGCTCTTGCTCACTATTTTATCATTTTCTCTTTGTTTCTCTTTTCTATACAACCCTGTGTGTGTATGTGTGTGTGTGTGTGTGTCTATAACGGGTCTATGTACAATGAACAGTTTGCATCTCTTCAATGTGTGTTTCAACGTGGCCTCTTCTCCAAACAAGTTTGCTCAAGATCAAAATGTGAATGTCAAGGTTTACCATCATGCTCAGAAAAATGAAGAGCACAAGAACAAGGTTCTTTGTACTGAGCTTGGCAAATCTCTTCTCTAGGAGATATCTCCTAATGAACATTTTGTTCATGATATGCTTATTGATGACTTTGTGGATAGTAAAAAGGAATGGAAATTACCAGATCTTGATTTTCGGTTTGATATTCATCTTCCTTCAGTGGTCTTACCACACTAAAGAAATTCAAAGAAATGCTGCACAACAGTGTTCTTCTTCCCAGGCAAGATGCCTTTTACCGATTGAGGTGGAAAAATGGATAAAATTAGAGTAGTTGATGGTATGTTTCTAAGTCTAAACTGCTTCCATTGACTTCTTGTGAGACTGGCATGCATTGCTATGGCCATGGCAAATTAATCCAATAAATCACGTGGTTAGACATTTGGGATATCCACTAGCATGACATATGTCTATGCAGGATGCCATTCTTATGGGTATTTAACAAACTGAAGTCCAAGCTAGCATATTGGAAGCTTTCTACATGGCCTTTACATGTGCATCTCAAAATTGTTCAATCAATCATTATGGCCTATGTGCATATTAGAGCGCTACATCTTTTGAGATGATCTTTGGTCTGCGCTCCTAAAATGAATGATGGATTAAATATACTTTATCTGCATTATCATCTCTTACCAAGAAAGGCCACCATGATTCCCACTTTCTTTCAACTTCAACAGCCACATGGGCCATAATGCTTATAGGCATGTGTGCTTCCACCAACACTAGAGCTTATGGCAATTGGCACATTTCTCACTGGGAAGCAGTGCTTCCTAAATTTGAAGAAAGATTTCCAAGATGTCCTTATGCATCCTCTTCTTCGTCGTGATGGGAAATCAGCTTCGTTGGCATGGTAGAGATGTGCTGACTATTTGATTAGAAAGCATCCATTGGTCTTCGGTGTTTCCTCAACCACTTGCAGTATAGGAACCACGAAAGGCATGCTTTTTGGCCTCTATTGGAGTTTCCACTATGTCGGATGTGGTCACAGATTAGGGAATTATGGTGATTTTCCCACAAGCCTATTTAAAACACAGCTTGGGTTTGCATCACAGGCAAGTGTGAAAAACTATTACTATGTTGTTGCTGTCTTTTGAACTCATCCCACCCTTAGATGATTAGGATAAACTTCTTGATTGGCAACTTGTTGCTCATACCAGCTCTCTTCAATTGAATGTGCTTTTGCGGCAAGTAATGTGTACAAATTGTTGCTTCCTTCACCCTCGATTCAGCCTCATGCTCATACTTTCTAGGCCTTCAATAAGAATACTAAATGGTGGAAACCAAGGCTTCAAATAATTTGGGGTTGTAAGCTACCCCCCAAACATTGTCTATTCTTATGGAGATGCCTTATGGGAATACTTTCAGTTTCTGCTTTTTTGGCAAAAACGACATATCTCGAGTGATAGATGTAGACATGCAAAGTCCATTCCCCATCTTCTTTTTGGCATTGCATGAAGTCCATGAATTTCTTTGCAAGCACTGACTCACAACCTCCGAGGACATTTTCCATCATTCAAAGAAGAAAAGCCCTTCTAGATTTTTGGTGTTCTGCCATCTTGCATGGCTGGATTTGACACTTTCATCATTTGGATGAGATATTGGGCACTTTGGACTATTTGGAAGGCTAGGAACCATACTATATTTCGACAGCCTTGTCTGGATGCTGGGCTTTGCTTCGTGCCGATTTTCACCAATCCCTAAAACTGGAGGCTATTGACATCCCACAATTTGAATTCTTTTTCTACTATTTTTAGCTTTCTTCCTTCGATGACTTCTCTCTGAAGTACATCCTCCCCATGTATATTGTTTCAGTAAATAGAAAATTGGTTTTAACCATAAAATAAAGTGTGTGTGTGTGTGTGTGTGTGTGTGTGTGTGTGTGTGTGTGTGTGTGTGTGTGTGTGTGTAAAAGGTTAGAGAATGTGAGACTAAAGAGGAGAGAAAGGTATACAACCATTGTCAAGATGAAGGAAAATGCGGTCGATAGGAACAACCACTAGGAAGCAATCAAGGTGGAGAGGAGGCTTAAGGTTATGTGTTGTGTACAAGGCAAAACTTTAGAAGAGCACATAGCTGGATATATAAGAGCAGTTGTATTCATTGAAGAGGGGATTACTGGTACAATCAGGGACCTTGGTGGAAAAATACATGTGGATAAGAGTAGTCATATTGGTTAGGAGGGGATCATGGGTGAAATTGGGGACCTTGGTGGAAAAAATGCAACAATGGAGACTCATATTTTGAGTAGAGAAGAAGAAGGCTAGCCATGCGATTGAGTTAGCACATGTGAGTGAGAGGAGATATAAGCAATGACGAGGGTGAGTGAGGAAGGTTGTTGAGGGAGATATAAACGATGTAGGAGGCATTCTCATGAAGCAGGAGGAGAGTATACAAATAGTTGCGGGGAGAGATTTATGGAGAGAGAGAGAGGGGGGGGGAGAGAGAGAGAGAGAGAGAGAGAGAGAGAGAGAGAGAGAGAGAGAGAGAGATACATACACACACACACACACATAATAGGTATGTATATGGGGTGTGTGTTATTTTTTAAG
>NC_141101.1:20786503-20789003 GCF_041138505.1 Cibotium barometz | reverse complement strand
GAACCCGAGCATATGTAAGCTAAGAAATCTTTCTTAGCTATAACGCAATCATAGGATCAAACAAATGTGTGTTTCTTAAAGTCATCAGAAGTCGAATGCAGCAAAATTGACAGAGTGGCAATTTTGAAATCACAGTTTGTAAAGTAACATGATTTAATCAACCATAAAAATCCCAAACCACGAAAATCCAATAAATGCTGTTTGTGCTTCACATATCATCGTAATATTCAAGTGAATAACCAGATTCTAAGCATTGATATATGTCCAATGGGTTTCTCACAATCATTATTCCACCACTACTTATGATCAGAGCCTCATAGTTTTACTTCATACAATATGAGGCACATGCATTAAGAATCAAAGTATCTATACCCAAAATGGGATCAACCCACAATGACCACATAGATTTAACCAATTAAAAAACCACAATTTCTTCTCCACATGCATCATGAGTCGCATGCTTTATCCAAACAAGAACTTTAAGAAATCCATTATGGGATACAACTGGTCATTATCCCATAAACAATATAGCCATATCTAATCTATATGATCACTATGGAGTTACTTGAGAAGGAAGAGCTCCCTGCTGATGTATGATAGACATGGTAGAAAAGCACCAAGACACGGGCTAAGTGGCCGGCTCTCCTCATAAATACCTTCACTAGCACCATTCCGCTGTGCAAAAGAGTTATCTGCATATCGCCAAGGGTGTTGCAGAAGCACACCCAAGATTATTGCTAATGGCATGTCTTCAACGAATTGAGTGTAAATCATATGCATATCTATTAACAAAGATCCCTAAAATTAGCCTTTTGATAACTCGGTTAAAGAAGACCAAGTGTGAATGTGCTTGTGTGGATGTGTGTGTGTGAAAGTCCTTAAAGCATTTCGTAAAGGTTTTAAAACCTTTATAAGTTGCTTATTATACATGAGAATGTGTGTGTGTGTGTGTTTTGGTAAATGTTTTTAAAAAATTAACACGAGGTCAAATGATACGGAGTGGGAGCGAGGTATAGGGCATAGCCCATGGGCCATAAGTAAGTATATATTAAGGCATACATATATACATGTGAGTATGTGTATATGTTAAAAAACATTAAAACAATAAGTAAGTAAAATAATAAGTGTAAGAGTGTGTGTGTGTGTGTGTGTGTGTGTGTGTGTGTCTGTGTGTGTGTGTGTGTGTGTGTGTGTGTGTGTGTGTGTGTGTGTGTGTGTGTGTGTGAGAGAGAGAGAGAGAGAGAGAGAGAGAGAGAAGGCCAAAAAATGACTTGTGTGACCCATAAAAACAGATGCATTAATTACAAACCCATAACATTAGTTACGAAGAAGAGACATAGAAAGAGAGGGGGAAGGGGGGGTAGGTGCTTCCCGAATGAAATTCAAAAATTCCAATTGAAATTCGATGTCGCCTTTAATTTTAAGGGATGAAATTTATACATTTAAGTTAGAAATCCTAGCATGTGCATGATTTCTAGTGATTTTCAAGGCTGAGCACGCAGGGTTGGTCTAAATCCTAGTTAAGCCCAAGCATTGCCTTTAAGTTTAAGGGTTGAAAAAAAACATTTTTTTGGAGCATGCATTGGTTCCGGCGAACCCTAGCCTTTAGTTCACTAAGGGATTTAGCTCTACATGTGGGATTGCCTTAGTTTGTTGATGGTTGGGTGCCTTGTTATCTCATGTATGTTTTGGCAAGGGATAATAATATCCCTCCTCTATGGCTCCTCTATTAAAGACAAAGTAGTCATCATTCCCAAGTAAGATCTTGTGCGGTTGGATTGGTACCACTAGTTTGTTTCAATTTGGTCTCCTTGTCACCCCTTAGGTCAATACTCTCTTCTTGTCTCATGATTAACTCGTCCTCACTATTGCTAGACTCTTGGTGATGAAGGATTTGGGTACTCCTTTGAGTATTAGTCAACAAACTATAGAGTCAATGGCTAGACTAATGGGAAATTTTCGAAGCCTGCACTGACTTCAAAAAAAACATGCCCATCAACCTGTTGCTGTTTAGGCACACAGCAATTACATAAAGAGTCGCGTCTCGCCCGCCCACCCATTGGTTACATGGAGTTGGACAAGCGAGATCCTCTGCCCATGGAGGACGGGGAGGTGCGATCACAAGAGGGGTTATGTATGTAAAGCCCTTAATTTTGACACTCAAAATATTTCCCAAAAAGGAGATACAGACGAGAATTCCACCCACTACATTGGTTTGGAATTGAGTGTATACCATCATATGTACGTAACTCATGCCTTTTGTGTGTGTGTGTGTGTGCATGCGTGCGTGTGTGTGGGCGTGTGTAGACGTGCACGTGCTTGCATGTGTGCATAGATGCATGGATGTGTGCATGCGCATGTGTGTATGTGTGTAGAATTGAAAACAAATTACACCCCACTAGTAGCCACTTAAAAATTCATGAAGCACAGAGAGAGAGAGAGAGAGAGAGAGAGAGAGAGAGAGAGAGAGAGAGAGAGAGAGAGAGAGAGAGAGAGAGAG
>NC_141101.1:20769003-20784003 GCF_041138505.1 Cibotium barometz | reverse complement strand
ACAATAAGTATGTGTATATGTTTAAAAACATTAAAACAATAAGTAAGTAAAATAATAACTCTGTGTGTGTGTGTGTGTGTGTGTGTGTGTGTGTGTGTGTGAGAGAGAGAGAGAGAGAGAGAGAGAGAGAGAGAGAGAGAGGAAGGCCAAAAAAATGGCTTGTGTGACCCGTTAAAACAAATGCATTGATTACAAACCCATAACATTAGTTAAGAAGAGACATAGAAAGAGAGGAAAGGAAAGGGGGGGTAGTGCTTCGCCATTCAAATTCAGAAATTTCATTTGAAATTAGATGTTGCCTTTAATTTTAAGCGATTAAATTTGTACATTTAAGTTAGAAATCTTAGCATGTGCATGATTTCTAGTGATTTTCAAGTCTAAATCCAAGTCAAGCCTAAGTATTGCCTTTAATTTTAAAGGTTGAAAAAACATTTTTTCTAGCACGTGGGGTTGGTCTAAATCACGGTTAGGCCTAAGCATTGCCTTTAAGTTTAAGGGTTGAAAAAATGGCTTTTTGGGAGTTGGGAGAAAACTGTAGAGGCTATAATCTATATATATCTTACAAGGCAACTTTGGACTTGCCAGGTGGCAAGTTTTTTAGGCAGCTCCCACTACCTACCTGAGGGGTCAGACTGTTGTTGTAGGCATCAGATTGTTTCAACCAGATGGAGGTAGCGAGAGACGATGAGAGACGCGTTGATTTGAAAAGCGTTCACTTTTTAAAAAAAATGAAAAGCATTGGGGCAGGTTGGCAACCTTATCTTCTTGAATGCAGAGAGAGCCGTTACCAACAACCCTTCTTGAATGCGGAGAGATCACATTCCCCACGCTGCTACCGTCCTCCTCACACCTTCTATGAGCTCGAGAGCCTGGCACTAGATGCGGCCCAAGACTTGCTTGGGCCCTTCCCCAACTAGTGGGCCAAAATGCTACAGAAGCCGCACCGAGTCCATTGTTTCCCTTGAAGCTCTTCGATGAATTGGCCCTGGGAGTGGAAGCTAGCTTTTTGTGGGTGGTGCGTGGCCCAAGCGCAGGCCATCGGGCTTCCCCAACCGGATGGAGGCGACGCACGGTTGGTGGTGTCATTGGGCACGCAGCGTGCGTTGTAGGTTTTGGTGAGGCGTGCATTGTGGGCAAGGAGGAGGTGGAGAGGGAGGTGCTAGGGACAGAGCAGGGGCGAGCTGCTGGCACCTTCAAACGAGTTGGTGAGCGTCTCTAAAGGTCAAGAGACGAAGAAGGCAAAAACGAGGAAGATCAGTTGAAGCCATTGAGGAGGAGGAAATATCTGGCTGCCGCCGGTGATGGTAGGTTATGCGCAACATTCTGGAGCTCCCACACTTCAGACCTGCTCCAACATGGTAAACAAACCCCCTCATACCTGCTCACATTCAGAGTTGCGCATATGGCAACGAACTATATATATATATACTTTTTATTATATTATATGTATAATTAACAAATTTACTATAAATATTTTGTACAGTAAATAAATATATAGTAAATATATTATATATATAATTAATTAATAAATATTTTATACAGTAAATAAATATATAGTAAATATATTGTATATATAATTAATTAATTTATATAATAAATATATATTTATTATATAAATATATATATACACTTTCGTAAATATATAATAAATATAAAATTATACATACATTTATTATATTTTTATAATATATAAAAATTAAGAAAGAGCATAATGTATTTATTATATTATAATAAATTCAATACGTGGAAAAGGTATTTATGTTTGTTATGTAGGGATACATGTACATGCATCATTGTGTGAGTGTGCTTTTGAATCCAGACACTCACTCCATGTTACACACACACAAACACACATATGGTATGTATGATTGTACTTGCAAACACGTATGTGTGTTAGTATGTATGCAGGCATATGTATGCAGGCATATGTGTTAGTATGTATGCAGGCATATGTATGCAGGCATCAACATTCCTACAGATGTATGCACATATGATTATATGTGAATACATGTGTGTGTGTGTGTGTGTGTGTGTGTGTGTGTGTGTGTGTGTTAGAATGTATGCATGCATCATATATTCTTATATATATGTAGATGCGGGTGTGCGTGTGCATGTGTGTGTCATATAGGGGTACATCTATGTACATTGTTGTTGTGTGTGCATTGGTGCATGTGAGTGCACACTCACACCTACATTTAACCATGTGTTTACACACACACACACACACACACACACACACACACATGTATCATCGTGTGAAATACTATGCATGCACATGCACAAACTCATTTATGTGTTTCCTCTCTCTCTCTCTCTCTCTCTCTCTCTCTCTCTCTCTCTCTCTCTCTCTCTCTCTCTGTTTGGTGCTAAAATGGACTTAACAGACTTGACATTGCTCGCGTGCATTGTTCGTGTTGTGCAGGTTATCTGCCTCTTCGTCTCTCGCTCTCTCTGCAAGGCCAGCACTCGAGTACCAGGCAATGTGCTCATCCATTTTGCTCTTCGTTGTGGCAGCCACCCAGAAATATGTGGTGACCGTCCCTCTCTCTCATGCGTGCAATACATAAGCTTCGAGTCCTTTTTTAATAAAAGTATATAAAAAATGTTATTCAACCATAGGGAATAGTACATGGAAAGAAAATATGTAGGGTGAGATAAAGTAAGAAGTTGCATGAGTTAGGTGTATGTAGTTCTTAGTCTCAAGGCTCTAGCTTCCTTCTCTTTTCTTTAAATGTCAGTTTGATACATACTATGACTTAGTTTTCATTGTGGTGTCATCCATGTGCTTAATTGAATTTTTGGATGTTAAGGCTCCATTGGTACTAGATCAAATACCAAACCTTTTGGAACAAGTATTGGGAACTAATCCTTTTCAAGAAAGATGTAGCTTAAAAGTATGATATGTGTTCATACTTTTAATTTTAGGAATAGAAGTGACATAATTTTCTTGAGAATATTTATTTTATGATCCTTTTGAAAGGGCGAGAAATTAATAGGTAAAGTATCTTAACAACAATATCAACAAGAAAAGAGTTTATAGGAAACATAAAGCAACGGGGTATGTATCATGTGTTGTGTGTAACCCGATGTGCCTAGCTTCGATTTTCGCTAGGTCTTATTGTGCCGAGTCCGTGCATGTCGTAGATGAATAAGCCCACTTTCTATTCAAAAGAGGAAAGGAAGGGTGACTTTACACGTATTTCTTTTGCTTATAACTGCATGCAAAGATGCTTCCTTGAAAAAGTTGCCTTTTTTAATGGTGTGTCTAGCTCCTACCCATAGGGGTCGGGACTCTAGATATATATTATTATATACCGAAAGGGGGTGGGAACAAGAGTCTTGGCTCTCCATTATATAATATTTTACCAGTAACCACTAAGCTTTTGCGCTCAGTTTTCGGGAAGCTTTACGTTACCACTAACCGGCTAGCTTTGGCGCTCAGTTTTCGGGAAGCTTTACATTAAAAACTGTGAAAGATAATGGCTTCTGGTGGGGGAAGGGCTGCTGGATCCACCGAAGTAGCTACGGAATCTGTACTGCGCGGGTGACGGACATAATAATAGCCGTAACCAGCACCCAAAAAAAAAAATGATGTGAAGAAAAAATGAAATATATAACATGCATCGCAGAAATTAACAAAACCACATGCAACAACTATTGATGAGACAGAAATAACATGTTACCAGAAGAGCACGCTTTCTTTTTTACTCACGCAGACAATGAACGCTATGGGCACCTTCCGGAGGCGTTTCGATTATTCGAGGACACTGGTAGCATTGAGCTTTGGGAACAATGGACGTGGAAAGCCTGTCTCTCCTCAAGAGTTCTCTTGGGCATTGTTGTGTTTCATGACAAAGGAGTGGTGATGTAGATGGAACACCATGCTCATGAGATGGACAGCGATAAACCTTCATGATATTAGTAATATCATGAAAAGGTTTCTTTCTCGGTGGCATGACAACTAGAGGAAACAAACAGTCCAAAACAGATTGCTAGTGAATTGATTCGAAAACAAAGACCAAGGATCGTTATATACTGCAGACAACGAATTATGCGAAGACACGGCATCGATTCCAAAAGCAAGCTGAACATAGCAACCCATATACTTCCAGATGAGAAAATACCAGTCAGACGGATGACGGCATGCAAATTTATAGCGAGGAACATCTAGAAGAACATGGCAGCCCATACTGCACAGAAGAAATCAAACATAGATACACAAAATATTCCAGAAGCAAGCTGAACATAGCAACCCATACCACGAACAAGCAGATGCGCAGAGACGAACATTCGATAAGCACGCAACCGAGAAACATCCTGACGGAAGCAAGAACAGTTCGCGAGCAATTCGGCAAGCAGAAGAAACCAAGCCATGCAAGTCGCATTGAAATCAGGAAGAAGAAGATGATCAAATGGAATCCATGCAAATCGAAACCATGCATATAAGATCAAGTGACACGTGGAAACGATACCCAAAATATTAATTAACTAATGCAACACCGGGTGCATATTACGTCAATGTAATACCAAAATTTTCACCCTTAGAAAAAAAAGGAGGCTATATTTAAAAGTGTACTTCAATTTTGCAAAAAAAAATAAATACTTAATGTAAGTAAAGCTAAGGATGTTGTGTTTTTAGATAATATTCACATCAAGGTAATACCCAAAAATTCACCCTTAGAACAAAAAGGAGGCTATATGTAAAAGTGTACTTCAATTTTGAAAAAAATACTTAAGGATGTTGTGTTTTTTATTAGAAGTAGATAATATTTACATTAAGGTTATAGCCTACACTTACATAAGACTACAAAAATAGCTGTGTGGATAAGGGAGGCACCTTTCTCATATTGAACACCTGTTAGCCCACCCCTCCCTCTCACTCCACAAAAGGGTGCAAGAAGAAAAATGTGTGTGTTTTCCTCTTAGCATTTTTAAAAAAGACTACTTTTTGAAAAAAAAAATCTACTTTTAGTGTCCTTAGTTACACTATTTGCACTTTAAAAGAGAGATATGTGTCCTTACAATTTGAAAAAGCATGCTTGCTTGTGTCTTTTTTTAATTAGAAGTAGATAGTAGTATTACATCAGGCTAACATTAGGGAAAAAGGGAGCTCATTTTGGGGCCCTGTAAGAAATTCACTATTTTTTATTTATTTCTCTCCTAAAAGACCTCAAAAATAGTAAAATACGAAAACGTGGCTCAGAACTGTCAGTAAGGACTACAGAACTGTCAGTTCAGAAAGGAATAAGATAATCTTTTGTCTAACTAACACGATTTTGCATTAAATATCTCCTCAGTTTTTTTTTTGTTTCCCGAAGATTCCGCATCTCTTTTGACGACGTGTGCAGGCCTCTCATAAAGAATCCATCACTGAACTTGATGATTGCACTTTTTCAAAATATTTACATGGATACCGCCACACTTCCACGATTCATGTTACAAAAAGACTATGAGATTGACAAGCAAACTTTGCAACCTCAGAAGCACAAAAAATGGCCGATACTAGTGAGTCACAATCTCAGAAGAAGCGATTACACCATCTTCACATCAACTTAAAAGAACAATATGCTCCAGTACAAAAAAAGACGAAAGGATACGGTGCTGAACAACAACGGGAAAATATGAGAAGAGAAGGGCTTCAACATATTGACTTATGGTGCGATGGAAGCATATATCCAAAATGTCTAGTAAAAAACTCTACACCTCCATTTGTCAATCCAACCACACTACTGAGGTTTGCGGCGGGCGATGGACAAAATGGACTTCTTGGTTATATTTCAGCGCATTCTGCATTTGCAGAAACATATAAAATGATGTACCTACAAGAAAAGGGGGCCAGGATGCAAGAGATAGCCATTCGTGCAAAATTGGAGCAGCAATTGCAGAATGAAATTGAGGAGCATTCAAAGAGTAAAAAAGAGTTGACAAGAGCAAGAAGGAAGAGAACCATGCTTGGAGACAGACTACGAAGCAGGAAGATTAAAAACATTGCAAATTTGAAGGCTGGGACTAGTGGAGGTGTTGAATGATATAGGCATATTGTGTTGTTACTATAGGAAACTATTGGAGCTTGCAAAAGAAAATATGGATCCCAACCTTCTTCCTGTTAAACAAATGAAAGGATTGCTTTCTTGTGGTGTAGCAAAAGGTTTGATTGAAGAAAAAAAAATACAAAACAATCAAACGCAATGTTGTAGAGGACTTTATATCCAATAATCAAGTTGATGGCACTACAATCCAAGAGGCTCTTGATGTTAGTGGAGTTAGCAGGAAGGGATATAGTTCAATTTTTCATGCGATATCCTCAACTTTGAAAGATCAAAGGATTAAACGAGTTTTGCTGCCAAATCCAGCAACCGTGTGGAGGATAAGAGGTCATTTGAATGAAAGTATAGATGAGTTTATTGGGCAATATATCCATATTGAAGAAATATTTCATGGTGGTAAAGAAACCACTGTGTATGACCCTTGGAACAATATATTTGTAGATCTACAACAACTTCAAAGAAGAATGGTCGAGTTTTATGGAATAACATTTGAGGAGTGCAAAGGCATTGTGAAATTTGTTATCAAACTGGATGAGTGTGAGGTTGTAAAGGAAAAGAAAATGGAAAGGATTACTATTACATTGATGAATGGAGCACTTGATACATCATTAACTGAAGCGAGTTCGAAGTATTTTAGTATGCAGTCGGAGAAACACATATGTGGTTAGGCTCGTTCCAGGTATGATCATTTTTTGTTTCGTACTTGATTTTAGTCATTGTTTTCAAATCTTTTATAGTAAGACTTTTGTTTTCTATAATCACAGGTGAAGACAGAAGACCATGAAACACTAGATTAGGTGTTTCACCACACGGAAATACCAAGAATAATTAAAAGACAAGTGCAAGGAGAGAATCTCCATGTTGCAGGAAAAGGTGATTTTCAAGTAGAGTGGCACATGGCGGGGGATCTTAAAACACTTAAGTGTATGTATAACGTTAGTAAAGGAGGCAACTCAAAGTCTCCTTATCTTTACTGCAAAGAATCAGCTCAAGTAATGGATTCTAAATGGTGGAAGAGAGCACCTAATAGAGATAAAGTTGACCCTGACTTCAAGGCCATTCTTGACATTCCACTATGTAATGTTCACATATGCACATTGCATGGTCTATGTCGAATTATTGAGAAATTGGTATTTTTGTATATTGGATTTGCTTGGAAACTCCGTCCCGAAAAAAATAGAAAGGATGCTCTTCAAGCGTTGGAAAAAGTGTTATCCGATATAGGTCTGCATGGAGGTGATGGTCATATCACAAAGGATTTTAAAAAGTCTACCAATGGCAAGGAGGTACCAATCAAACCCTCTATTGGTGGTGTTAAGGCAAGAAGATTCTTGTCTCGACCCAAACACAGTAGTAAGCAAGTAAGGCAAGGTAGAACAGTTTCAAGGATTAATTATGGATTGTGGAAGCAAGTCCATAATGCCGTGAAAGATCATGAGGCAAATGGAGAAGCACGAAATGTGAAGGCAGAGGTGTGGAGGTCTCTTGATCAACTCTTCATGTTCTGTGACAATGTAACATGGACAAAGAGTGATTACAAGAACTTTGAAGAGGCAATTAAACATTTTGGGAAGTCAATGAAAGACGCGTGGACAGCCTGCAATATAACTCACTACATGGTAAAGTTCTGTCTTCTTCTTTTACTTAAGTGTGATCCTCTTTTTTTTATAACTTACTATGCATTCTTATGTCTCTGTGAAAACAGCATATCATCTACAACCACCTTCCCTATTTTGTCAAAAAGTATGGATGCCCAGCAATTTGGTCTACCCAAGGCATGGAGAAGTCTCACTACATGGCACGTAATGCATTTTTCAGACACACACAACACTACGGAGGGAGTCAAAAGGCAAATAGTCTGAAGGAAGTCTTCCAATGGTTTTACCGAGGCATACTACAGAGGCTGCATGCTAAAAGAAAAGTTGCTAGCTCCAAAGTCAAGCTTGCTTTTATTCTAGCCCAAAAGCAAAGACGAAGACAAACTTTGGACAATTCAATGGCAGCAGAGAGACATAGACAATGGAGGGATTCGAAGATATTTAGAAACCATAAATGGACAAGTAAACATGAATAGCAGTTTGTAACTTATTGGTGTTATGTCCACATGTTTTCAAACTCAATCAATAGATTTTTATTTTGTGGAACAAGTGACTCTTGGTGTTATGCCTATATGTTTTGAGACTCCATCAAAAGTATTTCTTTTGTGAAACATGTGATCTATATTAACAAGCATCAATGCATCCATGAGCTACACATAAAAAATTCAATCAATACTACTTAATTATGCTAGACACACTATTGATCCTTACCAATAAGGTACTGAGTGTCAAACACTTTTAGAAGCTACTGAGTGTGGGAAGAGTACTGAAGTGTCGTACGGTGATGGGACAAATGCAAAAGGGAAAGGTAGAGGATCAAAGACTTTGTACAAATCAGTTCAACTTCAACATAATGTTTGTGCTATATTTGATGACTAAATCCTATTACTCCCAGGGCCTGCCAATCGGAACTCTCTTTTTGATCTTGATTGGACTCTTTTTCTTCCTTGTTGGCTTGATGTCGACTATCCGTTTATCAATGCTTGCCTCTATTGCTTGTCTGGGAGGGGTATCCTTGTCTTCAGCTATCTCCACGTGTTCTTCTTCTTGGATTGTGTCGCCTGATGCAATCATGGGTGGCTCTTGAAACCTTATGAGCTTGTGTTTTCCATAGCCCTCCAGACATTTGGGCTCTTTAACACCACATGCTAATGCATAAGAAGTGTAAGACAAAAAGTAAGAGGCCCTAGAGGCCTGCTTATTCACATAATCCCCAAATATATCTATGGCAGACAACCTCTCTATCAAAATGATCTTTTCCTTTTGCCATGAAAGATCATGTCCACCTAAAACCCTAGACAAACATTTAAAGAAGTAAACAATGGCTTCTCCATTGTTGCTCAACTGCCTATGGTAAATCAAGATCTTAGCATTGCCTAGATCATGAATATAATGAGCTAGGCTTGACATTTTGCCAAACCCAGCCGGCCTGCTTCCACTTCTTCTCTGGAGGAATGTGTCATCCTCGATTTGTAGCTGCCACATATCAAAAGATTGGAGTGAGACAATACACAACTACAAAACATTTAAACACAAGATAAAGTATTTGATTTGAAGTAACAAGATCATACCTTCTCATTTTCATCAGCAACAAGAAGTTCATCTTTCCAAAGATTTATTCCTCTCCCCTCCAGTCCAGCCTCTTCTTTAAGCTTTCCCTTGTATAGTGCTGAGAGATTCATAGCTTCCTGTGTGAGCTGGAAGACAGCTTCATCTGGCTCTTGGAACTTTTCAGCCTCTTTGAAACAAATAGTAAGGGCCTCTGCAGGATCAAAAGTTGTTTCCAAAGCCAGTAGTGAATGGTCATCCTCTATGTCAACCTCCTTGTCAAGCCTTGAAGCCTGGGCAATAAGGGAAATGGCATAGTCCTCCCTCAAATTGAACATACACTCTATATCATGGAGGAAAACATAATCTTTACCACCAATCAAGACACCTGGAAGCATGGGCACTGCATAGTTGCTGCTCTGAACATCAAAATCTTCAACTAGCTGTGCTGTCCTAAGAGTTTCAGTCCTCAGTTGAACAAGGTCAAGAGCAGCCACTTGCAGCCCCTCATCCTGGAGGTTGATATCTTCTTCCTGCTCTACCATTTCTGTTGCCATAGGAACATCCTCTTTTTCCTCTGCTTCAGATGTGTCTTCTTCTTCAGCCTCCTGCCCTTGCTCTTCTAGAGAGTGCTGACTGAAGACAATGTACATAAGGAATGCCATGGTTTCCTCAAGAACTCTACACTTTCTGGTGTGCAAGTTACAGTTGAATTTATATTCCTCAGGCAGGTTGTCAAATCTTCTATTCACATGGTACCTCAGCCTGTCAATGGAGACAATATGATTTACATGCACAAAAACCTTTTCGCCTTCCACAATTCTTCCTGCCTCTGTCAATTGTTTGAAGGTATCCCAATGGTCTGAAAGAAAATCTCTGTGATGCTCCAGTACAGAGCTCATAGTGAACTCCCTGTTGAAAATACTGTGGTATATGTGGAAGTTCCTCTGAGCCTTGCATTTGTGAAGAAAGTCAAATAGGAGCAAATCTGGAGATTTGTCCTCTTCTGGTTCCTTTTGTTTTGAGAGGAAAGACTCAGCTTTCTGCTCCAGTCTCTTCCTTTTGCCTGAACCAAAATTTATATATCATGAATTCTATATGCTGACGTATGCAATCAGGAAATGTATAGGATATCACCAAACAACTCCCTTCATGAGCACACATGACTCACCTGGTGATTGCTATGGTCTACGTATAGCAGCAGAAAAGTCCAACTTCCTCTTGAAAGGAGGGGCCTGAGAATCAACTGTTCCAAAGCAAAAACTTTTCTCATCATCAAGGAAGAAATCCCCAGGGCCAAAGAAAGCAAAACAATGAGGAAGAAGTGAAAACCAAAAGGGACACAGGAATTTGCAAGAAAACGCGATGTAGGGCCATTTGGAAAATGTTAAGTACTCTCCTCACATTTTGTTGTTGCAGATTTTCCATTTCTGTTGATATCCATCTCCAATCAAATGCTAGGATCATCTCACAGATTCCTGGACAGTAGATGATACTAGGAAGAATTTCCCAGGACCAAAGAAAGCAAAACAATGAGGAAGAAATGAAAACCAAAAGGAATATAGGAATTTGCAGGAAAACGCGATATAGGGCCATTTGGAAAATGTTAAGCACTCTCCTCGCATTTTGTTGCAAACTTCTATGTTCTACTGATATCCATCTCCAATCAAATCCTAGGGTGATCTACCAGATTCCTGGACAGTAAGATTCTTCGACACAGCAGGACTAGGACATGTGACAAGAAATGCTGGAGCTTAGTGGAAATTTGGGATATGGGATATGGTGGATGGGAATTGCCCAGATATCTGGACATCAAGAAATCTATGGATAGAAGAAATATATATCAAAAAACATTGAAAAGAATATAGAACTCTGACCTTTCTTTTCCTTTTCCACGCTGTTGGAGTTGCACTAGTGAATCTTCTGCTCTCTCCCAATGCTGCAGCCTAGGTAACCTGGAGATCTGGCAGTGGTAGTAGTCTTCAGGCAGGTTGCAGTCTGGATGGAGTGTGTTGGGTAGGAAGGGATCAGAGAGGGAAGGAAAAGGATGATGGGAGGGTGCTGGCCGGGATGAAAGACGGGGAGGGAAAAGTGGTTATGGAACTGATTATGAAATCATGATAAGCACAAGTTCCAAGGCAAAAAGTGTCCCATTCATATGTGCCAAGTTTCAAACTCCAAGAGATCTAGGTCCCATCCACACGTGTGAAAAAACGACTCCATTCCACACGTGTGGTATTTAGTAGCTGCCTTGTTTGTATTTTGCACTAATCTTTTCCCTCCTATTTAATCTCTCCTATTTTGGCCCTCCCCTCTCAGCTCTCTTGCCTCCCTACCTCCCTACTCTACACCATCAGCATCCTGACCAGCAGCACAGGTTCATCCCCAGCATAGGGTACTCATCAGCAGCACAGCACACCCACAGATAGCTTCCAGGTCAGTAAGACTCTCTATATCCTTATCCTCTTGTTTAATAGTATAACACACATACATTTGGGATGTGATGTAGCTTAGATATTAGGATAAATACCACAAGCAGGAAGACTTTTTAATTGGGCTGGTTGAAATGACTGAAGGCATGTTCCAGTAGGCTGCCTCATGAATTTGCAGGAAAACGCGAGGAGAAGGCTTTAGGAATTTCAAACAGCCGAAATCGCGTTTTGTTGCAAATATTGAACTGTTGCTTCATCCACCCATGTCATTGTGGTTTTGTGTCTTTCCAAGTTGTCCATGGCTGTACACTCCTTGCATAAACTCAATCCATATTGTATTTAGTTGTAAAGACAGAGAAATCACTGTAGGAATGTACCAGCATGTTACTTTAGGTATTTGCAAGAAAAGGCGAGAGTGAGCTGTTAGGAATTTCAAACTGTCGAAATTGCGTCTTGTTGCAAATTTATAAATGTTGCTTCATCCACCCCTGTCATTGCCTTTTTGTGTCGTTCCATGTTCTCCATGGCTGTAATCTCTTTCCATTGCTTTGTATGCAGCTTGTCAGAGTGATGGCAAGAACCAAGTCAACTGCAAGGAGTGCTGGCAAGGGGCCAGGGCTTGCAGCAGCAGCAGCTGGGGCAGGTATCAAGGAATTTAGTGTGCCTCCAAAGGGAAGAGTTGCACATGGGAAGCCAATGAGCCTGCTCCAGCAAAAGGCCAAGAGATTAAAACATGGTGTAGGTGTGCTAAAGGAGATCAGGAAGCAACAGAAAGCTATAGGCTTTGCAATCTCCCAAGGCACCTTTTCAGAGAGTAGTGAAAAACATATGTGATAGTTGGCACCTTGGTTTCAGGTGGAACAGGACTGCCATTCTTTCCTTACAGGAAATGGCAGAGGATTACTTGGAGAAATATTTTGAAGATGCAATGCTGGTAGCAGCCCATGCTCACAGGGTAACTCTGATGGCCAAAGACTTCAACACTTTGTCCAGAGTGAGATGGAGGTATAACAAGCTGGTCCATCCTGTGGAATGGCAGGACATCAAGATGAGAGACATATTATTAATTCCACCTACAAGAAAGTTGAAGGTAGATGAGGTTAAGGTTGTTGAAGTAACCCACTCAAAGAACACCAGAGGGAAATCTGCTTATGAGGAGTCACTCAAGCAGCAAATAAAAGAATCCAAATCTGTTATATAGATGTGGAGACTGTACAGAGGGAGCTGCAGATACAGAGAAGGTTGCAGGAGCTGGGCCCTAACATAGTTGTCCATATTGAGGATGAAACTTCAGTGAATAATTTTGACTTGACAAAACCATGCTTGGCAGCATTGGCTCATAAGAATGAGTATTGCTCAGATACTATCATTCTTGCAATGCTCTAGTAAGTGTCTTTTATTTTACATTTGTTTGCAAAACAATCCTTCTTGTACATCCTTTACACCCTACCCTAATTATTGTTTGGTCCAATGCAGCATGATGAGAAGCTGGCTTAGCCACGCTGTACAGCATACAGTTCATATTATTGATCTTGCCATTTCCTCCAAGTTAAGAGATGCAAAGGAAACTCCCATGGATATTTCCAATTGGTTCAGACGCTGCAATTTTGATTTTATCGATGTTTTGCTACTTCCATACCATAATAGGTATGTGGGTGACTGCTTCTTTTGGGATTCTTCTTTAAGATTGAGAACTCTGGTAGCCTTTGATTTCTTAATGCTTTTTTCCTTACGTAGTGACCACTGGAGCTTTGCTTCTATTGACATCCAGCAGAAGCAATGCTTTATGTTCAACTCTCTTAAAAACACACACAGAGAGCTGAAATTGTAAGTGGTGTGTACTATTTTTAACTTTAAACTTCATTATTTTGATTTAATGCACACTAACTGAATTATATGTATTGCAGTTGTATTAGAAGGCTTCTAGATGCATTGGATCACTATCCTGCTAATGTCAATCTTTTGGATTCAATAGAGCCAATAAATTTAGAGGTAGAAAGTCGTTCCCTCTACTGATGTCTATTTCATGCTATGCCTTTGAACCTATTGAATAATTTTGTTTTGTTCAGATGTTAACAGTTTCTAACATATCTTTCCAACTGTACAGACACCACAACAAGATGATTCAAGTAGCTGTGGTGGCGGCTGGAGAGTGCTGATCAGTGCGCCAAATATATACTTTCGAGATAGGACAGCCAGACCTTGTAAGAAAAAATAATTTTCATTTAGATTCAAAATAATTGATATTGGTACAAAGTGTTCTAAATCATCATATGCCATTGCAGATGAGAGAAGATAGCTTCAGCTCGAACTATGTATATAGTTTCAGAGCTGATACAATTTGGAAGTTTTTGAAGTATGCCTCCCCCAAACCTATTGTACCAGCTACTGTCGAGTTGAGCTCTAAAGTCCGAGAAGGTGTCATACACCTTTGATGACACAGATGATGCTGATGTGGTGCCACAGGAACAAGGACCTAGTGCTGATGAGGAGAAGCCACAGGAACAAGGACCTGCTGCTGATGTTATTGAGGAGAAGATAGAGCAGCAGCAAACAGATGCTCCAGGGGTAGTAGAGGAGACAATGGAGCAGCACCAAGAGATTGTACAGGCGACAGGATGGAGCAGCAGAAAACAGATTCTCCAAAAAAAGATGATACGGAGAGCTTGGACCATGTAGAGCAGCCTCTGGATCAGGCTGTAGATAAATAGAAAATGGTTGTCAAGAATATGTTCTACATATACAATTAAACACTTCTGTATAAAATTTTACTTTATTCAATATAATACCTTTGTTTATGGAGTCTGTGTTATCTCAATTTTTAAATTTTCAATGTCTTTGCATTTTATTGAACTCTCTCTTCTTTTGAGCACCTGCAAAAAAGCAATATGAATCAATAGGGTAAAGTAAACTAATAGCAGTGCTTAATGAGACTAGGATAAGTCAGATGGTGTACCTTCTTATTGTTGTAGATAAATAAAAAGTCCTTTGAAATAGAACCTTCTGTCTCAAACAGAATGTCATTGCGCAATTGAGCTAGGGAGCAACATTGTCTTAATGAGATATTGACTAGCACATCACCATTCTCAACAACATCAATATCAAGAAGTTTATTTTCTACACCAAAAGAATCTTCATCTTGATCCATTGGGACTAGTTTTGTGCCTAGCATTCGACCGCGCTTATAATAAAAAGAAAAAATAAAATCTTATGATGCAACCATGTACTTCAGTTGCATAGAAGGTATGCATGCCAGACTTGTTGCTTTAACTGTGAACATTGTTTTTGAAACCTTCACTGGAAAGGTATTAAACAAGTCTACAAAAACTGTGTGAGGCATGCATAAAGAAATTTTTATCATCCTTGTGGCAATAT